>NC_063191.1:33016819-33041819 GCF_017589495.1 Alosa alosa
CACACACACACACACACACACACACACACACACACACACACACACACACACACACACTCACAAACCTACACCCCACCACCACCTTCCAGACCCCTACTCAAACACACACATGCACACACATAGAGACACAAACACACACACACACACAGGCAATCACATTCAGTCACGCTCACAAACGCCCCCCCCCCAACCCCCACCCCTCTGCTGTTTTTTATTTTATTTTACTTTACTTTGTAAAAAAGGTGCACTGAATGCTGCTCGCGTTGCAGGCCAAGGGGGGCGGGTGGGTGAGTGGGCTTGTGGGAGGCTGTCGCCCTGACAGGCCATGAGATGCGCGCTGACACATGAGGTGTGGCCGGTCCAGCTGAGCGGTCCGTAGATTATGGGCC
This sequence comes from Alosa alosa, assembly GCF_017589495.1. Lineage (NCBI taxonomy): Eukaryota > Metazoa > Chordata > Actinopteri > Clupeiformes > Clupeidae > Alosa > Alosa alosa. The sequence continues at coordinate 33,017,209 of NC_063191.1, forward strand.
CCGGCGGCAGGGTCGAGGGCCAGGGGTCCACTGACGGCAAGCGTGCGGTGAGATCAGGGCCCTGGGTCCCCCTGAACAATGGTAGCACCTGTAAGCCGTCTGTGTGATAGAGACCCCCCCCCTACTCAATTGCATACACTGTCCACCGGCACCACTGTCGCCTCTGCACCGAATCTGTATTTCTATATACATAAATCCCGCCTTTCAAAGATTAGGCAGCTTTCAGCCAGGGCAGGTCAATCAGGAGAGGGCAGAGAGACGCGCCAGTCACATGGCTCTGGCCCCTGATAATGTGGCCTTGGTGCTCTTGTCAAAGTGCGTGGTCACACTCTAGCATCAAGCTGAACTTTTATTGTCCCCGTGGCAAAGGCCTGCAGTGGGAAGAAAAGAAGTTGCGGGGGTGGGGGTGGGGGTTGCTAGAGAAGGGGTGAGACTCGTGGGTTCAGCGAGTGGCCCATCCTCTTGATCCACGCAGTATTGTGTCCATTCGGAGTTTTATGTATGCATTGGCGACCCACACTCCTCTCAGGGCCGCGTATGCATACGCGCTGTATAAAATCACATTCGGTTGTTTAACAGGATAAAGGGTCGAAGAAGGGGAAAAAAAATAAAAAGGGGGAAAAAAATAAAGCTCTTTTGGTATGTAAGGTGAAAGAATGAGCCTCAACGTTTGGACAGCTATTGTAGGTGCCGAGGACGCTGAATGACATTTACATTCTGTTTTCGTCAGCGTGCCTAAGTGTATGGAGTTACACATTAACAGGTTTTCCATTAAGTCACACCGGCGTAGCCATGGAGACCCTTTTCTTCCCCAGATTGGCTGGAAGTTATCAGTCTCTCTCTCTCGTGTATAGTGCTTAGTGCTTAGCCACTCATGGCTCTCTTACTGTAGTTTAGCACCACAATGAACCTTTGCCCCTTCGTTTCACGATCCGTGTGAAGCATAATAGAGGCTACTCAAAGATACCCTCTTGTGTTTATTGTTCCAGTGTTGCGCCTGCACCCGGATAGACCTGAGACTTGCAGTCCAAACACACACACACACTCTGTGAGAGAGAGAGAGAGAGAGAGAATTAGTTTGTAAGTGTATAAGTTTATGTGTGTGAGTGAGTGAGTGACTGAATGAGTGTGTGTGTGTGTTTGTGTGCATGTGCGTGTGTATATATATGTGCGTTAGTGAGTTGGTGAGAGTGTGAGACCGTCTGTTCCCGGGGTTCTCCGTGGGGGCTGAGGTGCAAAACTGGCCAGATGCTCGTCTGCGGCGGTGGCATCATGGCAAGTATCACTTTCCCCCAGAATGCTGTGTGTCGCTTTCTCAGCGAATTCCCCGCAGACCTGCCTCATTTCTCTGTCTGTCACACCAGGCAACCCCCTCCTCTGCCACCAACTCTCTCCCATCACACACACACACACACACACACACACACACACACACACACACACACACACACACACACACACACACACACACACACACACACACACACAGTAAAGGTGTTATCTGCCATTGTGGCAGCTCAGGGACACATGTCGCTGTGTTTCTACCTCATGTGAAGGTCGAACACACACACACACACACACACACACACACACACACACACACACACACACACACACACACACACACACACACACACACACACGCAGCAACATGACACAGACACGGAAGGCTGTAGAGCACTGGTATTACAGAGCCATGTACCCAAACAACCCCACCATCTGAAACAGATTCACCCCATCTCCCTCCAACTACAGCACAGCTACTGAGAAATCCTCATCGCTGACATACATTACATGTGAATCGTGTGGCAAATGATGACCCATTATATTTTTGGCACGGATTCTGACAAACCTATATCCAGACTGTAATTACCAGAGCTGTGTGTTAGGGCAGCAATTAAATTAACTAATTATACATCAGCAATTATACTCATAACTGGAATAGATTGGAGGAAAGAGGATCAGTGTCATAATCTGGAATGCTGAAATCTGTATTGACCCACAGTCCCAGTGGCCCAGACTCCCTACTTCCCCACACAGAGGGGCTTAGGAGCAGATCCTGCCCAGTGATCCCCCCCTTCAACACCCCCCCCCCCGCCCTGCTTGAGGGGAAAAATCTGGAGAGGGGCTTGGGGGGGCTCCCCCATCGCTAATGCGCACTAATGCCAGTTCCTGACACAGCGCCAGATGCTCCAGTTTGGCAGCGGATCTGAGGAGGCGTCTGGGTGTTTGGCCCCCCGTATGGAGGCCACGCGCCCAGAAGAGGAGAGGAGACGACGGCGGAGGAGACGAGGCTGGGAGAGAGAGAGAGAGAGAGAGAGAGAGAGAGAGAGGAGGAGGAGCAGGAGGAGCAGTGTGCCATAGGGATGGATAGGGTGGTGCTCCTCACCCCGTGCTCCTCACCAGCTCTCCTATCCTGACTCACACCGTCACTGATAAGCCATCTCCGCCCAACCACACACACACACACACACACACAAATAAAATCCCAGTGCTCATTTCAGTCCAGGCCTCCGAGGACGTGACCTTTCCTCAGACCCAAGACTCCTATCTGGGCTGATCCATGAGAGGCCATCTTTACCCATCAGACAGTCAGCCACAGACATCCAGTCAGTTAGTCAGTCAGTGAGTCAGTCAGTCAGTCTGTCTGTCCGTGCGCCAGTGAGGGATTTTCGTCTGAAAAAAAAAAGACATCTGTTCCTGAGGATTAGCAAATATTCTCTGCACCTCCAAAAGCCCTTTGGAGTATTGTCAATGGAGCACTGAGCTGAACTCTGCACAACTCCAATTTCATCTCTCTCTCTCTCTCTCTCTCTCTCTCTCTCTCTCTCTCACTCACTCTATTTCCATATCATACAGTAGTGATTTATTCAGGTTGTCATTTTTTTAAGTTATAAAGACTTTTAAAACAAGGGATTAGCTACGCTATTTATCTGTGAAAGATAGCAAAGATAACTAGACCACACCGGCTGGAGAGAAAACCAAGGCTGGATAAATGGTAAATGACTGAGGAAGAAGCACACACACACACACAGACACACGCACACGCACATAACCACCAATTTATTTCCTGTTGCATTGCTTGCCCCTGATTATAGCCAAGAGACCGGCTCTTACCGGCAATCCCAGCAAGCTGCGTTTGTCACCCAGATCAATGTGCAACCCGAGCTGCGGTAGCCCAGGTAATTTAACTGCTGATTACGGGGAAAGTAGTCCCCGGTGCCAAATGATGTCCTCCAGAGGGAGCGCCGGGAATGGGGGCCTCTCCTCCCACAGCAGGCCTGCCCTGTGCAGATGCTCTCCAGAGCAGTGACCACAGCACCTCTACCAGGGCCCCCCATGGGTGGGGTGGGGAGGGGAGGGGAGGAATGGAGGTTGGGGGGAAGAGGAACTAGGGCCGGCCGGTCGGACAGAGGCAGATGTAGCCACAGCGCTGGGCGGCTGTAGGCAGGGAAATGAGAGGACAAGCCTAAGGGGGTACAGGGGCATTAAGAGCCACATGGACGGCACCGAGAGATTTGGGAGGGGGTCAAGGGGATGGAGGAGCCCCTCATCATCATCCCTCTCCTGTCCAGGAACGCTAATGACCTCATGGAGGGAGCGTGGACTGGTGGCAGCAGGAAACAGCCATGTTTGTCTTAATTATTAATGTTATTATATTAGCACTGACTTTATGGATGTCACTAGCACTCACGGTCCGGTTATAGATATAGATAAACACTGCACTGCCCACGAACAGGAGTCGTAACCTGAGATTCAGGTTTTTAATTGCACACAAAAGATTTGATCCTTATTGACATCATTTTCTTCTGAGCGAGTGCAATGCACAATGTTAAATGCAAGCATTGTCTGTCTGCGTCAGGGTGCCTTTTAATGGTGACCCCGTGTTCTGTGCAGATTTTAAATTCACTCCCCACTAAGGTCAAGCTGACTTTTTGTTTAATTAAAGAAACACAGTGACCGCAGGTCATGTTGATTTTAATTTCTGGACAGCGGAGCGTCTTGGTTTGTAGCTTGAGCACAGAGCAGAGTTGATATTGATAATGGAGAAATCCGAGTCTGGCTGCCCCTGACTCTCTGGATCGTCTTTCAGCGCTCCGCTCTGTCGTGGACCTCGCTGCCACGGCCACACAAACACGGGATTATGTGCCATAGTAACACGAAGGTGCAGGACACAGCACACGTCCAATCCCTACCCCCATCCCCCCATCTTCCGCACACGCCCGCCCTAGTGAGATGGGTTTTCAGAGTGATCTTCATTTGGCTTGAGCATGGCGAAAATGGAAGAGAACATTGCTGCCTATAAACAACAGCAACCGCTACTCCCCCCTCCCACACACACACACACACACACACACACACACACACACACACACACACACACACACACATCAGTGGATCAGAATCAACTGAAAGTTGACACTATATCAGAGTACACTTACATTACAGGCCCTGAGACTCACTGTAGCCCACGGCACATCACTAAGCCAATAATCAAACTGCACTAGACACAGATCTCTCATTGGTTACTGTTGATCCTCATTCCTGTGTTAATGTTTTGCTTTAAGTTAGGAGTTCAATGTGTATGTAGGCTGGAATGTGTTACACACTATAATTTAGAATTCTCATATTTTGTACTGCTGTCCAAGTTACACTTGTGTTTGTGTGTGTGCTTTGCTGTAAGTTGGACCAGTGTGTGTGTGTGTGTGTGTGTGTGTGTGTGTGTGTGTGTGTGTGTGTGTGTGTGTGTGTGTGTGTGTGTGTGTGTGTGTGTGTGTGTGTGTGTGTGTGTGTGTGTGTGTCTGTGTGTGTGTCTGCCTTGTGTGTCTGCCTTGTGTATGTTTGCCCATTGCGCTCCCAGTGCAGTGTTGAGCGTTGTCGCGCTGAGTGTGTGTGTTTGTGTGCTGTGTGTGAGCGAAGTGAGGCTGTGTGGCTGTGGGCTGTTTGGAGGTGCCTGACTCCTGAGCCCCCTCGCCATCAACAGCAGCAGCAGGAGGAGGAGGAGGAGGAGGAGCAGAGCTCCACTTCCGCACCTGCTCCCTCTGGGGCCCCAGTGTGACGCTGCCTCCCAGCGCAGCGTAGCCCAGTGCAGCGTAGCCCAGCGCAGCGTAGCCCAGCATAGCCCAGCGCAGCGTAGCCCAGCATAGCCCAGCGCAGCGTAGCCCAGCTCAGCCCAGCGCAGCATAGCCCAGCTCAGCCCAGCGTAGCCCAGCGCAGCGTAGCCCAGCGCAGCTCAGCCCAGCGCAGTGTAGCCCAGCGCAGCCCAGCCCAGTGCAGCCCAGCGCAGCGTAGCCCAACGTAGCCCAGCCCAGTGCAGCGTAGCCCAGTGCAGCGTAGCCCAGCGCAGCCCAGCGTAGCCCAGCGCAGCATAGCCCAGCATAGCCCAGCGCAGCGTAGCCCAGCTTAGCCCAGCCCAGCTTAGCCCAGCCCAGTGCAGCCCAGCGCAGCGTAGCCCAGCTTAGCCCAGCTTAGCCCAGCCCAGCTTAGCCCAGCCCAGCGCAGCGTAGCCCAGCGCAGCGTAGCCCAGCTCAGCCCAGCGCAGCCCAGCCCAGCGTAGCCCAGCCCAGCGCAGCGCAGCGTAGCCCAGCGCAGCCCAGCGCAGCATAGCCCAGCGTAGCCCAGCCCAGTGCAGCGTAGCCCAGCCCAGCGCAGCGTAGCCCAGCTCAGCCCAGCGTAGCCCAGCGCAGCCCAGCGCAGCCCAGCCCAGCGCAGCGTAGCCCAGCCCAGCGTAGCCCAGCCCAGCGTAGCCCAGCCCAGCCCAGCGCAGGGTAGCCCAGCGCAGCGTAGCCCAGCGCAGTGTAGCCCAGCGCAGGGTAGTCCAGCCCAGCGTAACCCAGCGCAGCTCAGCCCAGCGTAGCTCAGCGCAGCCCAGCCCAGCGCAGCTCAGCCCAGCGTAGCCCAGCGCAGCATAGCCCAGCGTAGCCCAGCCCAGCGCAGTGTAGCCCAGCGCAGCGTAGCCCAGCGCAGGCTGAGGATGAGCACACAGCAGCCCAGCAGTGCGGTGTGTTGTGCTGCGCTACAGCGCAGGGCCCCCAGGAGGAGGACCAGGATTGGATTGGAGGACTTGCCCCAACCCCGCTGGGCCTCCTCTCCCCTCTCCCCTGCAAACCCCTGCCCTTCAGCTCTGCAGCGCTCCACCTCATCGCTCCTAACCACCATCCATCGCCCCACACTCCCTCCCTGCCCCCTTCCCTCAGCTCTGCCAGCCCACTGCCTCTTCCTCCCACCTACCCCAGTCCCCCCAAAATTCCCTGCAACCCCCTGAACCCCCACACAAGTCGCTCCCCAGCCTCCTCCTGCCCTTGCCGTCCTAGAGGACCACGGCTCCCCTGTGTCCCCCTCTCACCCTGTGTTTGAACCGTGACCTGGGGCTCACCCTCCCCACCCCCACTCCACCTACCCTCCTCATCCTCCTCCACCAACCCGCTGCGGCTGTGATGTCAGCGGGCCGGATGGATGGCGGGCGGCGGCTCGTTAGGCGGGACGGGACGGGGTCGGGACCTTCAGGGGCCGGATTAGAGCAATGAGAGGGATAATGGGATGGGAAGGGAAGGGGGCCGCAGGTCCCATCGATTCCCCTCAAACTCCAGGAAGGCCAGGAGCGAATGCTCCCCTAAATCTGATAATTATGATCCAGTGTTCCACCACAGTGACTACTCAGCATACGGCAAAAGAGGGAGAGAGATAGAGAAAGATATAGATAGATAGAGGGAGGGAGGGGGAATGAGAGAGAGAGAGAGAGAGAGAGAAGAAGGAGGCCCAGAGGGTGTTTTTATTCATGACTCTCCTTCAGTCTTGGCAGCGGCTCAGGCACTGTAAACAGGAGGCAGCGCTCTGACCTTTTGAATTGGAGGAGAGCGAAGCCCCCTCGCTCTGCAGGAGAGAGATTTCTGTAGCAAAGTGTCACACCTACAGCCGAACGCACAAGGAGAGATAGAGGCCGACGCGCTCACGTGGGGATCGTGGGGAACGTGCTCGGGCTTCTCCACAGTCAGAGGAGAACTCATCTCAGGGCTCCTGTAGAGACACTGCATGATGAGCCTGCTTGGTTGAAAGGAATTATGGTGGTGGAAGGTTCTAGGTGGTCTAGGTGCTAGGAGCAGATGGAGGGAATGGCCCTCTCATAAGAGAATGATACTGGGACACTGATCATAAGTAAACCTCAGTATATTTTGTTTCTCTCTCTCCCTCTCTTTCCCCCCCTCTCTCTCTCAATTCAATTCAATTCAATTCAAGAATGCTGTATTGGCATGACAAGCTCACTTATATTGCCAAAGCAGTTATACAATAAATCTGAACACATACATGTCTCTCTCTCTCTCCCTCTCTTTCCCTGTCTCTCTCTCTCTCTCTCTCTCTCTCTCTCTCTCTCTCTCTCTCTCCTTCGCTCTGTTTCCCTGGCTTTTCTCTCAGGTTTCCGTGACAGGCCCAAGGCGCTGAAGGTCTTTGTGAACCCCATGAGCCATAAGAAGGAGGCCCTGCGGGTCTACATGGACGAGGTGGCTCCGCTCTTCAAGCTCGCCGACATCGAGGCCGACCTCATCAGTAAGTCTACTGTCCCGTCATAGAGGATGATGAATGTCGCATGTCCGAGCACACATAGGGATTCAGAGCACATCATGCACCATCAGCGTCATCATCATCATCTTCATCGTTATCATCATCACTCTTGGTAGCACCTTTTCCCTCAAAACGAGCTCTGTCCACCACAATGCTACTGTACCAGAGATACCACTCACTCCCAAACACACACTGAGACATAACACTACTGTGTGAAACACTCCTCAATAACATGTATGAAATGCTAGTTTGCAGTCTAATTAGTAAGAGTAACAGAACATTTAGCAAGTAAGAATTCAAAATATCTATCACTCTAAATATTTAGCATACCATATGATTTATAAATATGCAATGAGATGATGTAGTAGGCAGCACGGGCACTAGGAAGGGAAGGTAACGGGTGAGGCCAGCAGGTGCCAGTCCATCAGGGCAGCGCTGGGCAGAGTTTCCTCTGCTTTGGGCTCGGGGCTGGGGGAGGGTGGGCTTTGTGTGCGTGAGAGGTTTTGTGGGCCCTGAGGCGCTACTCCTGGGTAAGGTGCATTAATGTCTGCCCCCCGGCTCCACTCAATGCAGATCACTCACCCCTCATCGCACCACACTCATCTCACATGCCTCCCACACACACCACACACACAGATGCTCACACACGCACATTTATTTAAACAAACACACACACACACACACACACACACACACACACACACACACACACACACACACACACACACACACACACACAGATGCTCACACACACACACATTTATGTAAACACACCCACACACACACACACACAACGACATGTGCTGCTGCATGGTGTTCACATCAGCATGTGTGTTTTGTCTTTTTTTTTTTCCCCACCGAGACCATCAGCCAACCCAGGTGGAAGAATGCTGCATTCCCACCCCAGTGATGAGAGCTGTCAGAAAGAGTTTTGCATATGAATTAAGCCTTCTGGATATAATGATATTTGGTGTCAATGTACACATAGGTGCATAGAGATGTTATAACAAACAAATCTGGTGTGCATCTCTGTGTCTATATATATATATATATATATATATATATATATATATATATATATATATATACAGACACACACACACGTACACACACACACGTACACACACACACACACATATATATATATATATATATATATATATACAGATATATATATATATATATATATATATATATATATATATATATATATATATATATATATATATATATATATATATATATATATATATATATATATCTGTTAATGATGATGATATTGTCAATTTTTTGTATCACGATGTACCTGTGTGTTTGAATGGCTATCTGTGTGTATGTGAGGTTGTGTCTATGTACCGGTCTATGCACCTGTGTGTGTGTTTGTGCGCGCGCGTGTGTGTGTGTGTGTGTGTGTGTGTGTGTGTGTGTGTGTGTGTGGGTATGTGTGTGTACTGTATGTGAACATGTATCTATGTACCTGTGTATGTGTGTGTGTGTGTGTGTGTGTGTGTCTGTGTGTGTTTGGTTTGAGCAGCAGCTGTATCCAAGCGTGGGGTGCAGGGTCTTAAGTGCGAGCCTCACACACACATGATGACTGGAGCAGCAGTCCGTCTCTCTCTCCCCTCAGTAACCCTACCCGAGGGGAGGAGCTGCTCCCATCTGTTCTGACACGACCAGGGAGGGGGGTGTGTGTGCGTATATGTGTGTGTATGTGTGTGTGTGTGTGTGTCTGTTTGTGTGTGTGTGTGTGTGTGTATGTCTCCTCCCCTCTACCCCTGACCCCCCCCCCTCCCCTCCACTGCTCTTCCTACCCCCCTCCCTCTCCCAGAGTGGGCAGACACCCCCTGCATTTTGGGAAGGGGATCCCGCAAATCTGGGCGCTAATGAATGTGGCTACCTGACTCTCGCAGCCATCTGAGTGGTAATAGAATCCGTATGCCCTGATGATGTGCTCCTAGGGAGCGGGTGGAATGGAGCGCTGCAGCGCTAGTGCTGGTGGTGCTGGTGGTGAAGCGAGTGTCGAGGCGGAGCCATTAAAAGACGCTTTGCCTAATAGAAATTAAAGATCTCATTCACCGACCAGGGGGAGCTGGGATCACTACAGCGGCACAGAGAGTCACTTAGAGGTTGATTACAGATGTTTTTTTTTATTTATTTATTTATTTATTTATTTATTTATTTATTTTCTGTTCTACTGTAGGTATTTTTTTGGTTGATGCTGTCCTTTCTGTAAAATCCATGAGAACTGCGCGTTACAAGAATTTTTAAGATGCATCATAAGGTTTCTTGGAAGTCCACATGGCTGGTGAGGTGAAGTGAAGTGAAGACACAAACACATACAAAAATACGAAACAATCCTTGGCACTTGAATAAGATATGCAGTGCATGTTAAACTGCAACACACAGGGCACTATGACTCTGCCCCACATAAATAAAGCGTACAGTAGAAATATTAATTCATGAGACCATGTTGGAGATTAAAGTTCATTTTAATCCCATCAGAGGACTAAGCAATTGCATTTGCATGACAATGACTGATAATATGTCCACTGTGTGTAACGTTAGTTAATACTGTATTATCAGAGCTTCTCTTTGGTCCTGTGGGCCGTATATGAACCTGCCTGCGGGGCTCAGGCAGCCTAAGTGAATAAACTGTGGAACAAAGTGCCTCTGTTGTGGGGATCAGATTGACAAGGTCAGTGCCAGCTAGTCAGTCTGTCTGGTCAGCACTCTTTGGCCAGTGGTTTGGTTTACACACACACTCCCCCTAAAGGTCATCGACTGGCATTGCAGGCCACGTAGATGTTTGCCAAGTTGTCCCTGAGGCAAGAGTGACTGTGAAAATGGGCTTAGCCAGACTGGATATCGCTATAAAAAAACATTATTCAAAATGCCTGAAAGCATATTGTCAGGAAAATGAAGATTGGGTCGTATTTGCCATGACAGTGTGACATGCAGAGTGGTTTGGTGTAGATTGTTTTTAAACATTCTTGTCTTTGAAAACTTCACTTTGTCTTTCATCTTGGCACACTGGTCATTGCAGCAAGAATCCTCATTCTGAGCGTTCAGTGTGTGTGTGTGTGTGTGTGTGTGTGTGTGTGTGTGTGTGTGTGTGTGTGTGTGTGAGGTACCTGTTCACAATGCATCATACACACACACAGACACATGGTACTGCTTAATGTGTCTTCACTGTGGCAGACATGGGGCAGGCATAAAACATTCGTGTGTGTGTGTGTGTGTGGGTGTGTGGGTGTGCGTGCACGCTTGTAATGATGTGCATTCTTTCACAAATTTATCTAGTGTCACATCAGTCAGTGAGGAGGATTTTGATGGGTGTGTGTGTGTGTGTGTGTGTGTGTGTGTGTGTGTGTGTGTGTGCGCAGCTGGGCTTCGCCCCGCTGGTGGAGGTGCCCCAGAAAATGCTAAGTGGGGCACGGGCACAGGGGTGCCATCTGCGGCAAGCCACCCCGCTTCCCCTGGATTTTTCGCTGGCATTTTCCCCGGTGTGTGTGTGTGGTGTTTGTGTGTGTGTGTTTCTTTGTGTGTGTGTGTGTGTGTGTGTGGGCAGAGGTGGTTGCCACGGCAGCAGCGGTGCAGAATGACAGTTTCCCAGCATCTCTAGGGAGATGGAGATGGTGTGTGTGTGTCACCCCCACCTAACCCCCGCCCTCTCCTCATGAACAACACCCACCCACACATACACACACACACACACACACACACACACACACACACACACACACACACACACACACACCACCACCACCCTCCTCCATGACACTCCATCACACACCCCATCCTAACACTGACTCCCATGTCCCTCCACTGCGATGTAAACCTGCTCTGTTCAGCATCACCATGCAGAGGAGCTCTCCACAGCCTCAAAAATAGCACACAGAGCAACCAAACAATCTCCATCAGCCCTCACAATCCCAACCTTGTTTTTATTTCACACGCCAGCACCAGTCTCTCTCTACCAAAACGCTCTTTTCTCGATTAAAAATGCAAACAGCGTGTGAGCATAAAGTCTGCTTTACGGCCAGGACCATATGCTCGCCACATTCCATTTGCCAAACACTGGCTAAAGCTACTAGCGGCACTGTTTTTAAGTGTTGTTTTTGTGACTGTCCTTCTGTAACGATCTTTCTCTTCTTCTGCGTTCACAGTCACAGAGAAGAAGGGCCACGCTCTGTCCGTCCTGAAGGAGTGCAGGCTGGACAACTACGACGGGTATGTCTTCTCTACGCCACAACACCGCATATTTCCATCAGACCGCCCGGCTCACTCTAAACAAACAGGCAGAGCTGATGCCAAGCATCACTCCACACACTACAAACACATGAGCCTGTTGGCCTGAGAGACAGAAAGAGAGGGAGGGAGGGAGAGAGAGAGAGAGAGAGAGAGAGAGGGAGGGAGGGAGAGAGAGAAAGAGAGAGAGGGAGAGAGGGGGGAGCGAGAGAGAGGGATGGAGAGAGAGAGGGGGGGGCAAGAGAGAGAGAGAGGGAGAGAGAGAGAGAGAGAGAGAAGGCCTTCATAGAAGGACATGCTTGACCCTCCCTGAGGAACAGTGAAGCAGAACAGACTGCTGTGTTGTCTGGCGCAGTGTTGACTGCCAGCGCACTCATGTATTTTTCACTCGTACTTTTTGGATAGCTTGGATATTTGGAGAGTGGTAGTGGTGCTGATATTGGTGAGGGTGGGTAGGGGTAGCAGTGATGAAGCACAATAGCTGGAGAGAGTGGAAATTCTAATTAAAAGGGAGCTTTATTCCGAGGCAGGCGCGTTAGGAAAGAGATGGCACCGCCTGAAAGCCAGATGATCGAGTAATCCCGCCTCTGTCTTCTTCTCTTTCTTTCTTTCTTTCTCCTTCTCTCTCTCTGTCTCTGTCTCTCTCTCTCTTCCTCTCTGTTTCTCCATTCCCCTGTGCCTTCCTCCTGAGGTGGCATTTAGGCATAATAAATAAAGCAGAGTGACTGGGGCAAGCCTTGACAAAATGAGCCATAATGCTTTGATTAGAGTGGTGTGCTTGCAGAGGTGAGTGTGAGTCTGTTTGTGTGTGCGTGTGTGTGTATGTATATAGTTTGTGTGTGTGTGTGTGTGTGTGTGTCTGTGTGTATAGTGTGTGTGTGTGTGTGTGTGTTTATGTTGGGGGGAAGTGTGAGTCGCACCTCCTGTACTGGAGCCCCCCCCCTCTCTCTCCTGTGTGGCCGCGGCAGGTGGCCCTTTAATTACCTATTTTGGAAGCAGTGATGGAGTGCCTGTGTCCACCGGACTGCTGGCACTGGGCCGCCTTTTTCCTCATCCTCCTCTTCTTCCTCTTTTTGGGGTGGGGTGGGGGAGGGGGGTTCAGTCGCGCCACCACACCATCATTACCGTGCACCGCACCGCAGCCCGAGTCACAATTAGCTCCCACCTAAATGTCTTTGGCCTCCCGCTCACGAGCCAACACTTACTGTAGAACCTGCCACGCAGACTACAGACCAGCACAGCACAGAGCAGCACAGACCAGGACTGTCCCTGCCTCTGGGTCCAATAAGACAGAGTGAGAGAGAGAGAGTGAGAGTGAGAGAGAGAGAGAGAGAGAGAGAGAGAGAGAGTGAGAGAGAGAGAGAGAGAGAGAGAGAGAGAGAGAGAGAGAGAGAGAGAGTGAGAGAGTGAGAGGAGAGAGAGAGAGAGAGAGAGAGAGAGAGAGAGAGAGAGAGAGAGAGAGAGGAGAGAGAGAGAGAGAGGAGAGGGGAGAGTGAGGAGTGAAGGAGAAAAGAGAAATAGATAGCGTGATTAGGAGACAAAGAGAGAGGTAGATGTAGATAGACAGACAGTAGGAGAGAGTAGGAAAGAGGGAGAGAGAAAAAAGAGAGATAGTGAGTGAGAGGGCACCAGGAAAGGTAGAGAGAGACAGAGAGAGAGAGAGAGAGAAAGAGAGAGATGAGTGGGTTTGGCACTGCGGGTCTTTGATTAAAAGCACAGCATGGCGGTTCTAATAGGAGACAAACAGGACAAGGGCAAACTGAAAGACCGCATCGTTGAGGGGAGTGGAGTCATATTTTGTGTGTGTGTGTGTGTGTGTCTGTGGGAGGGGTGGCCTGCAGGATGCAGTGAGACCATCCCTCCCCATGTATTTCCAGGTAATTATGTTGTTAGAGAAGGCCATGGCGTAGCACATTTCCTCCGTAGCTACACTGGACTGGTAGTGTATGTGTGTGACTGTGTTTTTGTGTGTGCTCTCTCTCTCTCTCTCTCTCTCACTCTCACTCTCTGTGTGTGTGTGTGTGTGTGGTGTTTGTGTGTGTGTGTGTGTGTGTGTGTGTGTGTGTGTGTTTTTGGGCTCAGCAGCTCTGAGGGACAGATGGAGCAGGTGAGGAGGGTGGCGGTAGTTGGGGTGGGGTGGATTGACACTGTGGAGATTGAGCCAGTGATCCTGCTCTCACGCACTGATTGCCTCCTTCAGCTCCTCTACTCCCCCCTCCTGCAGGAGCATGGGGGTGACAGGGGGGTAGGGAACTCTCATAGTTTTTATCTCATTTCAGCCCAAATATATAATATATATATATATATATATATATATATATATATATATATATATATATATATATATATATAGAGAGAGAGAGAGAGAGAGAGAGAGAGAGAGAGAGAGAGAGAGAGAGAGAGAGAGAGAGAGAGAGAGAGAGAGAGAGAGAGAGAGAGAGAGAGAGAGAGAGAGAGAGAGAGAGAGAGAGAGAGAGAGAGAATCAAAGAGAATAAATAGTGGATGCCACCCCCATTTCCCCATTTTAGTCTTTGTCTAACCTTGGTATTTTCCTGTTTAGGCATTGGAGGTCCGCTATTAAGCTTGGTGATTTGAACAGTGGCAGCAGAGGTAAAAATAGACATGTTCCCAATGAGCCTCTCTCACCTTAAGATCAAGTGATAAAATAGGTCAGGCTCAGCTTTGGAATTCTGACTCTAGACTGTATTTAGAACACAGGGGTTTTTTTTTGTTTACACTTCAGACGTTTTAGAGCTCGACAACGCGACTGAAGGGAATCTCTGAAAAGATCAACAAATGTGCTGAAGCTACGCCGCTGGCATTTTTTATTACTGCTGATGAATGAAGTAATTACTGTTTGTTGTACAGACTCGCTCGCAAATTAAATATGATGAATACCAGAATCCCTGGGGTGTGCATTCAGGGTTAAAAACTGATCATGTGATTTTCAGTCTGAGACGACTCAAGTACATAGTCATTTTCTCTGTTTTTAAGATTTACTAACACGGTCGTTTAACATTTTCTGTTCGCATGAACGAAATCACTGGTTAAGCTCGGAGGATACCTAAGCTACTTAACCCGGCCAAAAAAAGCTCTTTCCGTTGTTTGCAAAACAGGATAATCTTTAAGCACAAAAGTCCATGGCCTCTCACATGACATGCAATGGACAAATTACATCTGATATCACTGGCTATGCATTCCTTGTAGACATTATAGAAAATTATTTATTTTGAAGGTTGTGTCCAAATGTTATCCCAATGTTTGCAAATGTAGAAATGTTTTTTTTTGCTCAAGAATGTTTTAAGCAAGAAAGTCTGTGGTATCTTAACGGACATGTCATGTTGTAAGGTCTGAGATGGTTTGG
Source organism: Alosa alosa (assembly GCF_017589495.1). Classification (NCBI taxonomy): domain Eukaryota; kingdom Metazoa; phylum Chordata; class Actinopteri; order Clupeiformes; family Clupeidae; genus Alosa; species Alosa alosa. Next base: position 33,032,382 of record NC_063191.1, read on the forward strand.
ATTATTACATTATAAAATAATATTTGTACATGCAGAAATGCACCACAGCATGCCAAGACTCTAAAGATCTACAGTATCCGATCCGATCTTTTTAAGGTGTCTTAAAACTTATACAATCGATTAAGTGTCCTAGAATGGTGATTTGATTGTTTACTTCATGCTGTGCGGCTGAAGTCGGCCTGCTCTCGTCTGGCTAGAGGCTAATTGGATTGGCACGAGAAAAGGCACCACTTCTCCGTGTCAGTGTGTCACACGAAAGGAGGCTAGAGCCTGTAAGAAGGACATTTTTAGTCTCTCTCTCTCTCTCTCTCTCTCTCTCTCTCTCTCTCTCTCTGTGTGTGTGTGTGTGCGTGCATGTGTGTGGGGGGGATTTAATGAAGTCCAAGTCAGCTTTGTTCTGTCTGTGAACACCTCCGAGTGGAGCAGTGGTAGTTCTTCGGCATCCTCCTTCATTGTCTTCCTGTGGCTGCTCCCCGAAGAGAAATGTGTTAGAGAGCTCTGCACCGCACGCCAAAGCAGCTCCATCATCTCTGCTCCTTTATCCCACAACACAGCCTTTAATTAACGAATCAAGAACAAGAAGATAATACCGATCACACTTTTTTTCTTTAATAGATCAGAACTCATTATTACAACAGTAGATTTCACAGCTCACTCTCTGGCAATGAAACCAGGCTATTTCAGTTACATTTCGTGTGTGTGTATGTGTGTGTGTGTGTGTGTGTGTGTGTGTGTGTGTGTGTGTGTGTGTGTGCGTGCGTGCGTGTGCTGTGCACGAGTGACAGCTACATTTGGAGGGAAAAAAAAAATGTGCACAATAAGAATGTTAAAGAGGTGGCACTGCCGCTATGGTTGCAATTACTCCGGTCACACATTAATGTTAATGATCAGCACCTCCAATTGAAAGCCCTTATTTAGACAGAATTTTATTGCCTGGGCGCCAGCCTGCTGATAGATGGCAAACGAGGAGAGCTTTATCGCGCGGGCTCTTGTTAGTGGGGATGCGTTGCGAAGCGACAGAACATTAAGCAGGCCCGGGGTGGGCAGGATGGCCCATCAGCCGTCGGCGGGAACGCAAGGGAGACCGTGTTCAGGTCAAACGTACAACGCTGTTTTTATGTCCTCAACCCAAAACTCAAGGCTCCACTCACTTTACATCCTGCCATTCAGCAGTCTTTAGTGACTCCTCGGCCTTTGCTATCCCGCCACTACATGGGTTTCTTTGATATGTTTTACATTCTGAGTGAGTATACATCCCCCAAAAAGATATATATGGATGAATGTAAAGATTTGTTGGTCTGAAATGAATGCCTCCTAAAATGAGATAAAATGTTCTTTATTCTAATAATCGATATGTTTACATGTTAAGTGGGTATATTTCGCCTAAAATGATCTGTGGATGAATTTGAAGACACACGTTGGTCTCACCCTATAATTTGTGGAAAGATTTGTTGTTGTAATAATTTGTTAATTATTTTGAAATGTCAAACACATGGATGAGTGGATCCCCTTCCAATTAGTGTTTGTGAAAATGTGCAGGGCCAAGCTCTTACTTGGTGTGGTAATGCGCAAGCCACACATGTACTGTGCACTATAGCTCTCTACAGTAGAGAGAGAAGCTCAAAGCAAATCTATTTGGGAAATGGTGCGGTACTGTTAAAAGGCATTTTTGAAATGACTGTAATCAGCTTTGCTGTGGAGTCTTCATTTATTAGTAATGTGCTTAAAGCAGATTAGTGGGCTCAGGCATTTTTAATGATTTATTTTGCGGTGAGAGAGAGATCTGACAGATTTGCTCGATCCATGGAAATAAAAAAAAGTACATTTTCCAATTAGAATGCATGTCTGATTCCACGTCTGATGTATCCGTGTCATAATCCACTGTTCCATACATCGAATGGGAATTACAATTTCAATTAGTTGAAATGGATTCACCTAATATACGCTCATAGTATGGAATTGTAATTGCATGCTTTGATGCGATTATCTTTAAGAATATTAGTTTGTATAGACATTAATTCTATTAGACTTTTGCAATAACATAATGTATGCAGTGAAAGTTTAGTGCTAATAAGTTAATTGTTTTATTCTAATGTACTATTGAGCACTATGTTAAAGAACAGTTTAATGTGTGTGTGTGTGAGTGAGTGTGTGTGTCTGTGTTTGTGTGTGTATGTGTGTGAGAGAGAGCCTGTTTACATGCAGTGTCTGTGTCTGTGTGTGTGTGTAGCAAGTCCTGTGCCAGTAGGCCTGTGGCAATGTGGCCCTTGGTGACGTGGTTTCTCTCTCTCTCTCTCTCTCTCTCTCTCTCTTGCTCTCTCTCTCTCTCTCTCTCTCGGTGTCCCCCAGAGTGGTGTGTGTTGGGGGGGACGGCTCGGTGGCTGAAGTGGCCCACGGGTTGCTGCTGCGGGCCCAGATGGACGCTGGAAGGGACACAGACTCCATCTTCACGCCTGTCCAAGCAGCACTTCCTCTCGGCGTAATACCAGCAGGTGAGGAGCAAGGGTGGTGGCTCGCGCGCTCCCCGCAGCTGTTCTCAATCCGGACCAATATTTGGAACACCTTTTTTTCCTCTTCCCGCGCCGATTGGACATCCCCCTTCTGTGTGTTTGTGTGTGTGTGTGTGCGCGCGTGCATGTGTGTCTGTCTGTCTGTCTGTCTGTCTGTCTGTCTGTCTGTCTGCTGTGTGTATTTTTGTGTGTGTGTGTGTGTGTGTGTGTGTGTGTGTGTGTGTGTGTGTGTGTGTGTGTGTGTGTGTGTGTGTGTGCATGTGCGTGTCTAATCTTGCATTTGTATACTTACAAAGCCAGTGTTTTGTACATCAAATGTGCATTCTCATCATGAATGCTTAGAGGCGTTACAGTTGTCCGTCACTCCGTTGATGACTGAATGAGAACAATGGCTAGAGCTAATTAACCCATTCAGATATCACAAAGGAATGTTGACCTGTGAAGAAAAAGCATTCGGGGAATGATTCAAATTAACTTCAGCGTGTCAGAGGGATTTGGCCAAGCTACACGACTATTTAGAACTCTTAGCCTGAAAACAAACAGGAGCTATGTGACAACAACCAATTTCAATTACTATTATTATCCAATTGACTCAATTGCTCTCAGCACTCTAGTGAAGAGCTTGATTACTCAGTAGTGTCAGCATGCTCATCCGCAGCACTTCCTCTTACATCAGGGGTCTCAAACTCAAATGAGCTGGGGGCCACTTCCGCCAATGTCATCTGATTGGAGGGCCACATCAGTGTTAAAGAATAATACAAAAAAGAACGGCTATTTTCTAAAATGCAATGTTTTTTTCAAGTACTGTATTTTCAAACACAAAACTACAAACAGAAAGTGCAAGTATTTTTATCTATTTAGACACCGGTGTTAGCAACCTTGTAGCTTATAAATAAAATAATGATAAAATAAATATTAATACAAATTATAAAAACAAACAAAAAAGCATAAAAACAGGTAGGCCTATGTGTATGTTTCACACCAAATAAAAATATTTCCTCTCATATTTCCCAACTTTTTTAAACCTGGCAATAGGCGTCAGGGTTAGGAAAGCAGCACCATTGGATTTTTATATCAAAATTTCAAAAGGCCATGGCTTGAAAGGCCATGGCTTGAAAGTTGTCAGAGATAAAGTCTTACTGTAAATGTAAAAATCTTTGAGTGTAAACAAAAGTTTATGAAGGGGGTACATTTACCCATCTAATTTGCCATTGGATGGCAAGCACCTCAAATTATGCACCTTTCAGTAAATACTGGATGAACATATTTGAGCAGATTTACTTTCTTTTTTGTCATATTACCCAGAAAACAAATGAACAGGAAAACACCTCAGATGTAGACCAGATGTAGATGTGTTGGGATACCAACAATAGTAAACTATTACTGGCCTATAATCACAAGGCCTACAATAAACCTGGTCAAATCAGTTCCAAATCAGTTCCTATCTATTTCTACTAGCCCTGCTGTCTGTACCACATTCATTACGGACACTATCATCACGATTACCACTGCAACCTCCGAGCTATGTTGGGCAGAAGGTCGAAATAAGAATGGTATGCTTAGTGGACACAGTCGTATACACGCAAAGACGCACCTCCATTCACAGACGTACAGTACCGTGACTATCACTGTCAATAGACGATCGATCATAATCTCCAAAAGGATATTCTCCTTCAGAATCAGAATAGGTGAATAACATAGCCTACCTAAGACTTCATCACACGTGAACGTTTTTCAACATTTGGTGTAGGCCTATTTCTGCTTCAATTTGTGCAAAACTATGGCCTGCATCGCTTCCGCATCATTACAAATGCACGTCTTCGTGTTTCTCGCGTGTAATAACACAAGTATTTACTGAAAACTGTGTGCAGCGATTTTGGATTTGAATCAAGCTGTCTAGCAAATAGTGGAGGAGAGTACAAATGGGATTTGTCACCGTACTTGGATCTATCGTCTATTTTAATCACTATCGTTGTTTGTCCAAATTAAAAATACCCTCAAGGGCCGGATTACATTATTATTTTGACATACGTCATGGGCCGGACGCGGGCCGGATTTGGCCCGCGGGCCGGGAGTTTGGAACCCCTGTCTTACATCCTCTTGAGATTTACATTTGTGTACATTTATTTACATTTGTGTACATTTATTTACATTTATGTATATTTATTTACATTTATGTACATTTTCCACTCCTCAAAATGGAGCGTAGTTCCATATATGCATCACAGGAGATGCTATGGGCCCTTTCCACAAGTAGTCCAAATACGGCGAGAGTGGAGAGCTTGGGCTTCATTTACAGGACGATCATGAGTGACCCAGGCACTGGAGCCAGTCTGGGGGTGGGGGTGGAAAGGGGAGAGATGGGTGTTAGGACGGGAGCACAGGGCCTACTTTTTGGGCCAACAGTTTGACCTTCACTTGTCCTTCGGCGGGGCTGCGGCAAAGCGCGCACCGGAACGGAAGCAGGCGAGCGCGGCGAGCGCCAGCAGAGCCCGTGGAAGCCCTCCAACTCTGCACTCGCCGCAAATTGGTCGCGCCGAGGTCACTGTTTCTCTTCATTAGCGCCGCCGCGTCCCACGGGAGCACTTGTAAACAGCTTCCTGTCACGGGCGTGGGAGGGACAGGCACCCGCCGGGGAATAGAGTGGCCGCACCGGGCCCAGGTCAGTCACGGAGAGAGAGGGAGAGAGAGAGGGAGAGGGGAGGGAGAGCGGGAGGGAGAGAGAGGGAGGGAGAGAGGGATAGAGAGGGATAGAGAGATAGAAAGAGAGAGAGAGAGAGAGAGATACAGAGGGAGGGAGAGTGGAGATCAGGCCTGGCCCTCACCACCAAAATAAAACCCCACACCAGTAAACATGAAGCCCATAAACAGGTTTGCCCATAAAAGCGTACATCACACCGCAATTATTCCCTTTAATAATTTAAAGTCACACAACTCAGTGCTATCTCTGAGGGAGTCTAAAATCATATATTTTTTTGCCATGCTATTTTCGTATCTGTTCTGGTTTGTGACAGCTTCGTGAATCTTGAATTTCCCCTGGGGATCAATAAAGTATCTATCTATCTATCTATCTATCTATCTATCTAATCATGGCTGCCAGTCACTTTAATCACAACACGTCCATTTTAAATTGAAATGATGCATACTGTGTTTTTCTGCGTCGAACAAGCCTCTGTAAAGATACTGTCATTTGAAACAGAAAACGCCACACACATTTACAGACACTGATGCACAAACTAAATGTGCTGCACTGCCCAATTAAGGCCCTTTCTGCACACTACAATGTATGCAGTCGGAGATGTATAGAGCATATAAATCGTGGGTTTCTAATTAATTTGCTGGGTCTTAAGGACTGCTGGGGGACTGTTAATTTCTTTGATATTCCAGGCAAAGAACCAAAATGTTGGTGCAGTTTTCATGAGACTCTCAGACATGCTTGACTAGCGAGTCATTGCATCACATTCATCTGCCTAGATGGGGGAGACATTAACAGCCTTATGAATATTCATGCTGTCTGCTTAATTAAGTTAATTGTTCTGCAGAAGTGCTTGCACTTCCAAGGACATTTTTTTCCCTTTTTTTTCTTTTCTTTCTCAACAACCACCCCCCCCCCCCCCACCTCCTCCTCGTACCCACCTCCCTCCCCCAAACCACCTCACTACCACCACCACCCCACTGCCTTCTGCCTCCTCATCTCTCGTTCCCCTCACAAATATCTGCTATGTTAGCTACCTTCATCCGTCACGGCGCCCAGAAATGGATAATGCAAATGTATGGCTGGCCTGATGTTGTTGGCACAGGCGGCTGCTCTGTGCCTTCTGGGAGGGGAGAATGAATGAGGTGAAATATGGAATTGCCTCTCCTGGTTTCAATGCGGGCAGCACAAAGACTGGCGACGGTGAAAACAATAGATGTGGCTCACGAGGCAAAGATGAATGCCGCTGCATTAGTGCCTACCGGGGAGGAGCGGAGGCTGATCGGTGTTACATCTCAGGTGGTCTTAACAAATACAGTCATATTAGAACACAGGCTGAGCGCTAAAATGGCTGATGTCATTTTACTGATGACATTTTGTTAGAATGAAATCCAATTGTTGTACCACTGGAGGAGTTAATGCAATATGTTAATCTATGAGGTATGAACCAGCTGTATATGCACTCCCCCCCCCCCATTCCCCAGAATTGGGGTATTTCCCTTGACTCAAGAAACAAGCAATGCAGCAGGGGCTTTTCTACAGGGGCATGTGGATCGCCATCTTATCCAAGCACTGTAGGGACTGGGGACAGCTCGATGGTGTTTTAAGCCCCCAACGTCGTCTTCCAGGCAGTGCTGCCACCGTGGACTTAAAGGCACCTAATCCTAACCCTAACCTTAACCCTAACCCATGCCTAACCCTAGCGCCTTCCAGGCAGCGCTGCCTTGAAGACAAAGTTGGGGGCTTAAAACACCAACAAAACTGGGGACATTTGTAGAACCAATAGAACTTACTGACGCTGCTAAAAAAGTATCTGCCGTCAACATACTGTTTCCGTGTTTCAATAAATATGTCTACTAAATATGAGTATAAAGGTATCTATCTACTAAATATGAGCGTGATATTCAGAATGAGCCGTGTGAGTGTAGACACATCTAGTGAGTGTGAGTGTAAACGAGGGAGCGTTGGCCAGGAAACTGGGCCGTGAGTGGAGCCCAGAGCCGTGCCCGGCCGCCAGCTACTGGTGATGTCACCGCAGCCATATGGGAGCTCCCAGAGAGAGCAGGAAGTGAGAGGGATCTGGGCAGTGCTGGGGGCCAGGGTGTGTGTGTGTGTGTGTGTGTGTGTGTGTGTGTGTGTGTGTGTGGGGGGGGGTGTTCCAGGCTTCCAGCAGCAGTGTCCTGGGAGGTAAGGCCAAGCCCTCACTACCTGTGGCCAAGCTGTCAGCTCTGCAAAAAGCCCACCCCCTATACAGACACACACACACACACATACAGAGACACCCACACGCGCGCGCACACAAACAAACACACACACACACACACACGTCCACTTTCTCTAACCGGTCGTCCGAGGGGGGCCGCCACATGTCGGAAAGGGAACGACTCAATCCATCACCTCCGTCCTGTACTCATTTACAGACATTTGTTTTCATACCCAGTTAATCTCAGCAAACAAAATGGCCGAGATAGCGGCATGAAAGGAAATGCCTACTCACCCGACAAGGGCAACCTGCTCTCTCTCTCTATCTCCCTCCCTTCCTATCTCTCCATCTATCTCCCTCCCTCCCTCTCTTCTCCCTCTCTTTCTCTCTCTCTCTCACTCTCTCTCTCTCTGTCTTTCTCTGTCTTTCTGTCTATCTGTTTGTCCCTGCCAGTAATCAGTGCAAACACAGACACCTGTTCTTTCCTCGCCACTACCAATAAGGTAAACCAGCTTAATTGGCACAAGACAGTATTAAGTGAAATTAATGCCCTCTAACAAAGTGCTGCCTCCTTTTAATCATTAACTCCACCTCACTTTTTGCGGCCCACACTCGTTGATTGGAGTCATTGCTTTGAAAAAGAAAACATGGGGGTGCTGACCTATAGTGCTCAGGTGGTGGGTCTGAGTGGTAGCAAATGCAACAGAGCCCTGTGTGTAGTGAACACACACATACACACACACACACACGGGCAGTATTTCAATTATATGTATTTAAAATACGTATTTAATTACTTTAGCATATTTTGTAATTTGTATTTTGCAGGATTAGAAAAACTCAAATGTAGTTTGTAACAAAATACTTTGAGGGATTGTATTTGAGTATTTCAACTACTTAAATACTTCTCAAATAAGCCAAAATGCCATCACTCAATTAAATACTACCCGCTATAACCATGACAATAGGCAATGCTTATCATAAAGCCAAAGGCCAGAATCTTGGTGAATCTGGTTTTAAGAATAGGCTGGGTGCCTGTAGATATCCTTTGGGCAATTCCCTATATTCAACTGTGTAATGTTGACCTAAACATTTCATTACCTTTTTGGAAGACAAGCATGAAATGTTTACCCATTTTCCATTTTTCTTACTGTGGTATGTCACATTGTGACCAACTTAAAAGTGTTAGATCCAACTTTCTTCTATTACGATCCCCTCTGAACATGTGTAAAGTTAAAAAAAAATGAAAAGGAAAGTCAATTGTGGGAGCCAAAATGGTCAACTTTATCACCCTTCTGTAAGGACAACATGGGGTGTAAACCAAATTTGTTTGTTTATGTCAATTTTTGTCACCCTGTAGACAACTTAAAGCCCCTTAAACCCCTTAGAACATGTCAGGAAGTTGAAAGAAATTAAAAAAAAGTAACTAGGAGCTTGAATTGTTAGGTGTGTTAGGTGCTACAAGACTAAAATTTGAAAACGATACAGATAAGATACTGAGGGAGCATATTAGGACCACGGCCTTTGACCCCATGATCTTGAGTACCTAATAGCTGATGTTCATTCTTACTATAGGACAGTATTAAAACTTGGATTTGGCATGAGGGTTTATGTAAGGAGTAACATCCGCATTTACTACAGGACAGTATTAAAACTTGGATTTGACAAGAGGGTTTATGCAAAAGGAGTAACATCCGCATTTACTACAGGACAGTATTAAAACTTGGATTTGACATGAGGATTTATGTAAGGAGTAACATCCGCATTTACTACAGGACAGTATTAAAACTTGGATTTGACATGAGGATTTATGTAAAAGGAGGAAGATCCGCATTTACTACAGGACAGTATTAAAACTTGGATTTGACGTGAGGATTTATGTAAAAGGAGTAAGATCCGCATTTACTACAGGACAGTATTAAAACTTGGATTTGACGTGAGGAGAAATAACGGAGGAGACGGAGACAAAGACCTCGCGGAGTGGAACTCTCTCCCAAGTTAATTCATTCCATATATTGGGACACCTTATAGGT
>NC_063191.1:33046819-33086819 GCF_017589495.1 Alosa alosa
GGTGATTTATGTTTAGTGCATAAGTATAAGTATATATACTCTTTTGATCCTGTGAGGGAAATTTGGTCTCTACTAATCACGGCGCAGTGAGCTGCCTGCCACCACAGCGGCGCTCGGGGAGCAGTGAGGGGTTAGGTGCCTTGCTCAAGGGCACTTCAGCCGTGCCTACTGGTCGGGGTTCGAACTGGCAACCCTCCGGATACAAGTCCAAAGCGCTAACCAGTAGGCCATGGCTGCCCCTTAAAGTGCCCCTTATAGTGTCTTTCATATAAAGCAGGTTCAGAAAGATCTTCACTTTCATATTTACACAAGGACTGCCTTCCCTACTGTAAAGGCCTGACTTGTGTGGCATGTTCAAAGTTGTGTTTTATTTGTGTGTGTGTGTATGTGTTTATATGTGTGTGTGTGTGTGTGTGCGTGTATGCAGGACACCGGCAGCCTGTGGATGTGTGTAGCTTCAGCTCGCTGGGCCGGCTCCTGCGCTTTGGCTTCTCCGCCATGTTTGGCTTCGGCGGGCACACGCTGGCGTTCGCCGAGAGGCATCGCTGGATGCCCCCTAGCCAGCGGCGCGAGTTTGCTCTGATCAAAACGCTGGCAAATCTCAAGTAAGCCACCGATCCCAACACCGACCCCGCCCGATTTTTGTTTGTCTCCGTCTTTCTCTCCTTTCCTGTCCCTCTCTCTGAAGCTCTCTCCCTTGTTGGAGAGTGTGGCTGTGGCCTCCAGAGAAAGGCTCATGCCAGCCAGCCAGCCTGGTATCAAAGGCGGGTACAGCTTCTACCAGCATGCTGAAAGGAGTCCCAAGAGATAGTCTTTTGCCCATGCTTGGAAGAATCAGTTATTTTTCTGTATCTATCTCCCTATCTATTTTCTCCCTATCCATCTGTCTATCTGTCTATCTAGCCATCTATCTATCTATTCGTCTATTTGTTTATCTATCTATCTATATATCTATCTATCTATCCATCTATCTATCTATCTATCTATCCTTACCCTTGTGTGTCCTCTTCCTCTGTGCAGACCTGAAGACTGTGAGTTGTCCTTCCAGCCTGTGAAGCCTGGCACTGATGAACCTCAGGAACGAACAAAGTAGGTGGCGATGGGCAGCTCTCTGGCCCTGGCCTAATTTTCCCGCTCCTCTCTCGGCTGGGCTCTTCTAGTAATTGCCTCCGTGTAATTTTAAAACAAGCCTCCCCCTGCTTAATTGGCTACTGGAAAAGAATCAAAACGCTGAAGGTCACCCAACTGAAGGTAACAGTAGGGGAGGCTGTTTATCTGAAGCACACTACCCTTTATGCAGTGTGATATCAACACCTTTGTTGTCTGTGTGTCTTTCCACAGAACAGGTTCCAGGAAAGACGTCAGCGATAATGGTGAGAAATGGAGGATAACAGGTTTCATTTGTTACAGGATATGATATGATATGATTTTGTTTTTTATAATTTGTTTTTTATAATTAATTACCTCCTGCCTGGATTCCTCTATCTTCCTCATTTCTGTCTGTTTATCAATTACACTTTCTTTGAATTATCTCTATCTATCTATCTATCTATCTATCTATCTATCTGTCTGTCTGTCTGTCTGTCTGTCTGTCTGTCTGTCTGTCTGTCTGTCTATATATGTCTGTCGATCTATCAATTACATTTTCTTTGAATTATCTCTATCTATCTATCTATCTATCTATCTATCTATCTGTCTGTCTGTCTATCAATTACACTTTCTTTGAATTATCTCTATCTATCTATCTATCTATCTATCTATCTATCTATCTATCTCTATCTATCTGTCTGTCTGTCTGTCTATATATGTCTGTCGATCTATCAATTACATTTTCTTTGAAATATCTCTATCTATCTATCTATCTATCTATCTATCTATCTGTCCATCAATTACACTTTCTTTGAATTATCTCTATCTATCTATCTATCTATCTATCTATCTATCTATCTATCTATCTATCTATCTATCTATCTATCTATCTATCTATCTCTATCAGATGGTCGGTCCTGGCAAACCACTCAGGGCCTGTTCCTGAACATCAGCATCATGGCCATCCCCTGCCTGTGCTCCATGGCACCCAGAGGCCTGGCTCCCAACACCAGGTCAGTGGGACGACTTATTTCTGGGCTTTCTTTTTCCGCCTGCACCGACCAGACCATCACGCAACTTACATTAGTGGTGGAGAATGCCATCTCCTTACTTTCTTGTCATGGTGTGACAGCAAAATCCTTAAAGACTAGGTCAGTGTATCTGTAACACCCAACTCTAGACTGGCCTGAGCTCTGAAATCCCATGTCCTGGCAGGTCCCCTCTAGCCTTTGGGTGGTGGTTCGGGTCACGCAGTGCAGAGCAGAGCGGGGCGTGGCAGGGCGGGGCAAAGCCGATGGAGGTAGGGGGGGCGGGGCGGGCGGGGACACTCTGAGGGAGGTAATCCCAGAGACTGGAATCAGTGGCTGGATCAGACCGCTGAGGTCAAAGGCATCTAGATGGACTAATCAGCACATAATTACTCTGATTAAACTGAGTGACTTAGGAGCGGAGCATCTGTCCACAGGCCTTTGGGACGTCTCAGTGCCCCCCCCCCCCCCAAATACTGCACCCCCTCTCGCACCTCACCCCATGCTAGGTGCAGCAAACGCACAAAGCAACAGGGCTCCTGCAGGTCATTCAGAGAATACAGACCTCACCATAGATGAGAACTCAACTGCCTCTGTGCAAAACATTGGAACAATGGTCATGTGAATTCCACATTCCACCCTTCCTTGTTACAGTTTTTCTCAGTCGCTTTGGTGCTTTTCTCAGATCAGAATGAAAATTCTCATAACTATTAGTTCAGCCATCACAACATTTAGTCATTTGTGCACATCATAGTAGCAATTTCTACTTCCTCTGAACAAATTGCAAATGCTTTTGAACATGTATCAGTTGCTTTGTCATGTCAGTCAAAATGAACTATACTTATGGATGCTGAATAGTTGTTCCCAATAAAACTAATAGTCTTCATTTCATTGCTTGAGTCATTACATACAAAATTGGTGAACTAGTTATCAAATTCTGCCACAATGCTGTAGAATTGCAAAGAGCATACAGTAAAACTGTGAAACGTACATATTCAGTGTCTTGTACTCACTTACTCCCCTAACTACAGCAATTTGTAACTTTACTGTAGTTTTCATATGGCTGTACAAGTACTGTATAGTGCTGTCCTGAGCATTTTCAGGTAGTCACCGAGTTCTGACCTTTTTTTTGCATGGGAAAACACTGAGAGCATAAACTGTCGTAATGAAAACATGACAAAGCCATTTGACTATCTTGTTCATAAACGATGGTGTCAAGACTTCTCATTTTGATGATACTGGCAGTTTCATTGACATAAAAACTTGTTTTTGAGGAATGGACTATCCATTTTGAGCAAGTGACGTGCTTTTGCAGGTTATCCACTAGGTTTTGCAGTTTGCACTAATTGTTTTGAGAAATGCACTAACTGCTGTGCAAATGTTAATAGTGATGTGAGAAAAGCACCAAAGCGACTGAGAAAAACTGTAATATGAGCAGATTGAGTGCAGTGTGTCCTGAATCGTTGTGAGGAAGTCTTTAGTGTACAATACCCTATACACTACAATGGGTTACTTGGTCTTATAAGTCTATATTTAACTGGCGTGGTGCAGCAGTGGTAACATCACTGCCTGCCAGTCGGACGACCCGGGTTCGGTTCGATGCGATCACTCGTTGCGAGTGTCACTTTCGAGAAAAGCATCTGCAAAATACCAGTGAACTTTAACTAGATTATATACAGTAGTATTGCAGTTTATTACATTTATTCAATCTTTGTCTTGTTTATAGGCTGAACAATGGCAGCATGGCCTTGATCATGGTGGGGAACACCTCCAGATCAGAGTTCGTCAAGCACCTAAAGAGATACAACAGCATAAACAATCAGGTACGGTCATCCCTTTCATGCCTGGATTGAAGGCCCAGTCCAGCAATGGAACTACCCCCACTGATCCCACGCAGGAAATCCAGCCAACGCTAATGGAGTTAGCAACCTTCTCAGCTTAAGCAGAATTAGCATACTGTCAAGTCAAATTAGTCCACCATTGTCAGACTCCCGTAAAACACTTTTCAGGCTAATACAGATTAGCCCATTTCAGAGCTCCCTTCTCTCTCCCTTCTTTTTTCCTCTCCCCAGCAATCCAATCTAAGGGTGTTTGTTAACCTACATTCTATATTTATACATTGTGTAGGACGACTTACAGGCGGATGACAAGAACTCACTGTGTAAGTGAGATATTTGCGGGGGCTAAAGGCAGCGCCAGCAGACAGATAAGATAGATCAGAACCAGAGATGACACCATCAATGCATGCCTGTTTGTGCGCAAACCTATTTAATTAAAAAAATATGGGAACAGGAAGGATCTCAACCTCATAGGGAAAAAAAATACTTCAGTCAGGTCTTGTTTTCCTTATTTGTGTTGTTGGAAGGATATGTTTGAGGGGGAAAACACGGAATTCAAATAAAGTTCCGCTCACATCCTGTAAACGCTGTTAATAATAGATAAAGGCTTAATTTAACTAACATAAACAAACTATGCAGATTTAGGGTGATGTGTTTGATGTGCTTTGACTCTGTCATGAACCCTCTCTTCACTTCAAAAAGCTAAATTTGAACCGAATGGATGGGCAGCAAGCCCATTCCAGGTCTGGCTAATGACCAAGTTCACCCCAGGTCACGGGCAGAATTGATGGTGTCCGCCTTTAAGCACCAATGTCTTGCTGTTCACCAGTGCCCCCTTGTGGACAGCAAATAAGCTACACTCAAGTGTCATAATGCTCATGTATTTCAAATGTGTAACCAGTTGATTTAAATGACTCAGTTCAGTGCTTTTGTTTGTACCATACAAGGGTTTGAAACATGTTTTCAACTATTTACATTTTCAAACATGTACTTTTTTTATCAAAATAACATTTTGCAATAAAGAAACTACTTTTTGTCAGCGTGACCATTTCCCAGGTTTTGTACAGTGATGATTTTCCTATCTGCGATGGACTCTTATGTCACACTTTGAAGACCTTTCCAGGTGACCTAACAACACCTCACCTTTCCTATCACAGTTCAGCTTCTCATTTGTGGAGACGCACACCGTCAAGGCGGTGAAGCTCCGACCAAGAACTCAGGGCCACTGGACTGACGAGGTGTCCGAAGAAAATGAGGAGGTCGATTCCAAGAGCGCCCCCATAATCTCCTCCGAGGGCTCGTGCCCCTGGAACGTAGACGGGGATCTGCTAGAGGCCCCCTCTGAACTCTACATCAGGTACTACAAGAGTTCCTCTTCACCTTCCTGCTTTTCACTGTCTGAGCGGAACTGCTATAGCGAACACAGAGGCCAGCCTAGGAAATGCCTTGACTTCCTGGCAGCGATTCCACACATACCTCATCATAAATTCTAAGTTAACTTTGTTTTCGGCTACATTCTTAGCTGCTGTGTTGATAGTATTGGGGTTATGGTACAAGCACTAGTAGAAGGCCAAGCTGTGTTACTGTTTATTTGAATGAAAGCGAGAGGCAGGGGGAAGTCTGTTGATTCAGCTCCTTGTGTTTCTCACAGGGTCCACCCAGAGCTTTTAACACTGTTTGGAGAGAACCTGGAGGAAGCTGAGGAGTCTCCAATAAAGTGCAGCTGCATTTGAAATATGCACACACACACACACACACACACACACACACACACACAATCTTTTAAACCTTTAGACACAGGTCTATGACTGGATGATTTACACACACACACACACACACACACACACACACACACAAACACACATTTCACATAGTAAAACAAAAACACTTTAGCTACAGGTATACGACTCCAAACACAGGACAGAGTCTTTTTTAAATAGACAAAATTTATATAAAACCAAAAAAACATTGCATTCCAGTGCATGATAACTTACCAAAGTACAACCAAATATTAACATCTGGAAAATTGTTTACATATGTTTGAGGAGTTATGCATGATGCATATTTTGTCTTCTTCCAAATAGCAATAAAAAAACAAACAAATTGAATTGTGCTTTCATGTACAATTCCCTGAAAAAGCGAATTACATTTTCTCTTTCTGTCTTCGTCAACATGATCTTAAAATGCATACAGGCATCTTAAACCTTAACCTAGATCCTTGCCGTTCTCCTAATCTAGAGATAAGATTCCGTTTTGAATCCCCTCTCATTTGCGCAGCTGTGTACAGATTCTGAAGTCTCCCCTGGGACCTAACGTTCTCATGATCACAGGACAAACAATTCTGTGTCTGAGCTCCCGTTCGCTGTTGTTTGTGTCATTTTTTTATTTATTTATTTTTGTTCAATCTTTTGTTTTTCTCTCTCAAAGTCAATCTTACTGGCCTCATTGGCGTGTGTGTTTTAAGGGTCCTTGTTGTGTTCCCCAACACAAGGAGTTCAGAGGCACTGTGTAGCGTGTAGACTCATGTGAGGGCTCATCGGTCATGTTTTTTTTGTATGTGTGTGTTTTCGACGTCCTCAACGGCGCCTGTGTCCCCATATTGCATGAGGGGAGAGTTGTGCTGTGTGATGGCGTATGTCGCCCCTGCTGGCCACATCTCCGCTGTGGCAGCCCGTGCCACTATCAACGCTGCGCTGCAGCCTCCTCGGTCACCAGCGTGCCAGCGATGCAAAGCAGCAGCCTCGGCTGTGTGGCATCCATGCAGTGTAGAGTGGTGTATTCCATTAACCAGAGGAACCTCGACACAACAGGAAGTGGTGGTGGTTTCAGATCAAGCCCTGCTTCAGCAGTTTTTCACATGTGCATCGTGCAGGTTGTTTCATATACTGTGTGTGTGTGTGTGTCTGTGTGTGTGTGTGTGCTCATAGGTGTGAAGACATCTTTCTTTGCTTTACTTGGAAGTTAGTGAGCGATTTGTTAAATGGTTATGGGAGGGGGTGATGGACATGGTTGACATTTTTAACAGTGCATTTAAAAAAAATAAAAAAAATAGTCTTTTACAGCAGGTACGAGTGAATAGCCCTTCATGTTCAAATAGTAAAACGGAAAATGCTGGAAGGAAGAGAGGAATGCACTGTTGGCAAGCGGGACGCTCATCTCGCACCTCCAGAACAGCCAGCGCCACTCAGTCCAACTCAGCCGTTCCAGCGCTAAAGTGCATTTTGTCATTCGCACTGACAGAGATCTCCAATTCGTTTTCACTTGCCAGGATTCAATTAGGAGATGCATTTTTGGCACAATTATTAGACCATTTACCAATCATATGAGTGGTATCTTTGCCTCCATGCTTCTGGGCTATTGTCAGAATGGAGCACCAGTCCGTGTTGTTTCCCTTGTCTCTCCTAGTCGTTTCCACGTGGTTTTGGAAGTCTTATTCGTGGTGTAGGACGTCGCCTCTCGATTAAGACGAACTCTCGCTTTTGGTGTTTTTTGGCACGTAGTCCCAACTGTCCCTCCGGAACTCCTCCTGCTTCTCCTTCAAACTCCTCTTGAAGAATCCAGCCTGCCATGGCAAACACAGTGCTGTCAGCAACGGTACTCTCCAAATCAAAATCAAAGAACTGATGGAAATCAAGGGATTTTTATAACCCAAGAAAGTACTTTGAGTATTTAGCCTACTCGTTGTGAAGTATTTTTAGGCATTATCGACTATAACCCATGAAGGGGCAATTCCACGCAAAACTGTCACGTCCATAACGGAAACTAAATACCATGGCATTGTGTTGGTGTTATGGACGTGACAGTTTTGTAAATAAACTGTAAGGACACAAACACTGTAAAGCATAAACACATTTTGACCTGGTGTTGTTTTAAAGCACCTAACATCCCGATCCCTGGAACAACTGATTTACATCTCACTTCTCATCTCATCTCATCTCATCTCTCATTGCATCTCATCTCACGTCATTCTTGCTCTCCGTCCAAATCTGGTAAGAGAGAGAGAGAGAGCAACACTGACCTTCCATAGCATCAGGATGAGCATGGCCAGGATGAGCAGGCCAATGATGAGACTCAGCGCGATGATGAAGACGCCCACGTGCACATTTGGCTTCTGGTTGTGATGGGCCTCCACCAGCACCTGTGACATTTCAGACGGGATATTTAGTGCAGGAAGCGTGCCTGTAGTCGCACAGAGAGCACACAAACAGGAAGTTCACCATGCTGCTGACATCACTTTCCGCATGACTGAGTTTAGCGAGTGCTGAGGGCTCTGCCCAGAAGTAGAGGTGCAAAAAAACACCATTCTACAGAGAACATAAGCGGTCTTTGTTGAAATAAAGACATGAATTACCCCCTGAACAAGCTCTGACTGTTTTGTTTCTTTCTTTCTTTGGCTGTGTGGTGTAAATGGGTGATTTTGGGTAATAACTTGCCGAAGCAGAGATGGGGTCTTGCAGCAAATAGGTATTGGGGTCTGTCCTCGGAGAGGAGACCATGCTCAGGCTTTCCAACAGCATCACTCCTTGTCTTCCCTGAAATAAACAGAAAACTATTTCAGAAAATCATTCTAATTATCATGCCAAAGCAAATGATGAAGAGGTCAGAAAATTAGTCATTTTACTAATAGGTCAGATTACAGAAAAGTTTAGATCAGTCAAACTTCATCATTCACTGTGAAGACCGGTGATACTGTTACTGTCAAGATATTAATCAGGACTGTGTTTCCCAGAACTGTGCAGCACCGTGTTTATTAGTTCCAGTTCACAAGTTTACTGTCATCTACTTGATAATGGTGTCACATCAAAACCAGTAAAGAGCCAGCTCAACTTTACAGAGTAAGTTCAATAGAAATAATAAATACTACTCACAGGCATGATCTGGAGAACAGTGGGGTTCAGCTCCACCTCCATCTGAACGGTCACCTCCTTCCCAATCTCCATGTCTCCAAGGTTACACTCCACCGTCATACACAGGCTGTCCCCTCTGGAGCAGTACTGAAAGGCACAACGGCACCGGTCCATTAACGTTCTCTAAACCAGTGTTTTTCAACCACTGTGCCGGGGCACACTAGTGTGCCGTGAGAGATCATCAGGTGTGCCGCAGAAAATTACCCAAATGTCACTCACTGGTCCAGAAAAGCAACTGTTGCATCAACGAATTTATAACCACATTCTCTCATTGATTGTATGATTGCACTATTTGTGGTATGCAGGCATTGTACAACGGGGGCCCCATATCCAGTATTCACAGAATCATCACATATCCAGTTCATAACAACAATTAAATTAGATATAGTCACCTACAAATGAAACAGAGGGCGCTTGTTTTATTGAGCAGGTCTTGCATAGAAGCCATAATAAGGCCATATCTGTGTATTATTTGAAGTTTTAGGCTATGGTATGTTAGTGTTAGTGTTAGTGTGCCGTGGGACATTTTAAGTGTCAAAAGTGTGCCGTGGCACAAAAAAGGTTGAAAAACACTGCTCTAAATGTTCTCTCTCTCGGGTGTGGGTTTGTGTGTGTGTGTGTGTGTGAGAGAGAGACATAGTGTGTGTGTGTGTGAGAGAGAGAGAGAGAGAGAGAGAGAGAGAGAGAGAGAAAGAGAGAGACACTGTGTGTGTGTGTGTGAGTGGTTAAAGTATGTGTGTGGGTGGTTCAGTGAGAGTAGAGATGTTTAGCCCTTGTGTTTACCATTCTGCGTTTGCTGACTTTTGAGAAGAAGAAGACTAGTTCGTAGAGGAATGAAGATTTGGGGACATCACAGTCAGTGGTTGTCCAAAGTGTGTCATTCCTCACAAAGCAGTCTCCAGCTGATGTCTATAAACAAAACAAAACAATGTGGTTTACCCCTAAAAAAGTATTACTTTACCCTAACAAGCAACTTCAGTCACTATCTGCTCACAAGGGCTTCTGTCTTTAAACACAAAAATGTTTCAATTGTTAAGTTCCTTGTGTTTTAGACTGCAACTAATTTCTAGTTTCTAGTTTCTAGTCAGTGAAAGTGGAGCATAGGCAGGGGTCTTTCTGGACTGTATGCTTGATATCTCATTTGGTGCCACACTAATATGCAAAACCTTTTAGGTTACTGGTAGTCTGAGGTTAAGATTATAGATATATGGCTTGAGTTTTCGTCTCCTCTGAACTTCTACCTTCATAGAGAATATCTAAACATTTTACATACAGTAACAGTCATTTGACAGCATTCCAGTCTGTAGCTTTACCTGAACCTCAGAAATCTTCATTAACCGGTGGTCATATGGGGTTAAGGATTGAGGAATATCAATTTCCAGTTTTGTTTTGACAGATTTACTTGGACCAAGGTTTACAACCTGAAGGTGAAAGCAACAACACGCATATAAGTAAAAACATAACAACATTATCAATATAAGTGAAATGATGACCTTGTATTATGCGATCTTGTACCTTATATGTGTAATTTAACCTCTCTGTGTAGCACTCAACTGGTATGGGTTGTTGCTCCCCAAATACAAATGATGTGGGAGACACAAAACTGCATGGGGAAAAAATGCATTTAATTATCCATACAATTAAAGCCATCTAAATCATCCTTGAAACCATCTCTACACTATACTTCGGAAAGGAAAGACAAACTTGGTTCAACCAATAGTAGTAAATCATGTGCTGTGGTGGGTGGGTTGTGTGATACTCTAGACCATGCTATACAGCAGAATATACAGCACATGTCAACAGTATGTAAGCCAGTGCACAGCTCTTAGTCAGGCTCTTACCCATGAACTGCAAGGGCGACGCCATATTTCACAGGTAATGAAAGGGCTGCAGTGTTATCATACAGAAGGTCCTCATTCTCATAATTATCACTGGGTAGAAACGGAGACAAAAAGGAAATGAGATATCCAGAGATTACACAGAATAGCTTTTATTTAAAGAAGATGTGTTGCCATTTGCTAGGAATGTATGCTTATATGAATATCTAAAGGAGATTCTTTAACATTGAACAGGGCTTTGGCAACCGGTTAAATATTTTGGTAAACCACAGCTCCTTGGGAAAAACATACAGATTCCTCAAAGCACATGAGATGCATAATTGATGAACAGCTAACTGAACCCACAGGGGTTGAAATGTCTCAAACAGCAGAGCTATGCTATAAAAAGCTCCCTAAATGGTAAAAGCTAAAGCACAATTCTCAGGTTGTGTCAAAAGTCTACTCTTGTTTTTGCTCCTCCATGTCATTAGCAGCTATGTGTAATGAAGCCAGGCAGCAGACTATCTCTTTGTGACTGTTCTGTGTAACATGTGACGGGTGTTCCGGAAAGCTCTGGAATGGAAATGTAATTGACCCTGGCACACAGTTCTAGATCTGTATAAGACTTAGCTTCTGTTTGGGAAACGGCCATTCTTACCTTGCCATGTGGATACTGATGGTCAGATTATCTGGACTGCTCTGGTTCACGTCCAGCAGAAAGCTGATGTTGATCTGCACGTGTGGAGAGTTTGGATTCAATTTCACAAATTAATTTTGCCCAGAAAAATCTAATTACCTTTTTTTCTGAGAACTAAGAGGAGATTCATTTACCTTTGCCAGCGCTGCGAGGTACAGATTGCCCACGCTGCAGTCCAGTCCAATGGTGGTTTTGTTTTCCTCCACAATGTCACAGCTGACATATTTCTCCTCCTGCAAAATCAGATTATTCACAAGTGAAGCCAAAAAGCAGCCGCCCAAAAAACTCACCTCTTCATTGATTCAGTGTGTCTATACTCTACTACTACCAATGAGTCCTGCAACATTAGATCAAGCCCAGAGTCTGGCTCTGGCCAGGACTCAAGGACAGTCATGTGGCACTTACAGCGTCCAGCACTTTAATGTAGTGCAGACTACTGGGGAATCGGAGGCGCATCTTGGGGAGGAAGGCGTCGTCTCCGGCATTGAGCACCGTCGTGTTGAGCATGATGGTCTTCCCGGACCCCAGAGCAAAGTAGGACATGTTGTTGAAGCTCCTACGAAAAAACAAAACAGCATTGACATCTTTTCCTCTGCCTCACGTACAATAGGGACACTACATAAGATGCACGTTAAACTAAGTGTTAACTGATTAATGCACTTGGTACAGGTCTGACTGGAAGACCAGAGATGGTTGCAATTATATCTGAGATCACTCATTTTGTTGCCAGACACAATAGCAAGTGAGACTCTGGGTGCAAAGACGCAAAGTTGTGACTTGCACTGCATCACGTTAGCTATGCAACAGCATGGTGGAGGAGGGCATGGGTGACAAGGGAATACAGACTGCCATTATGTTGAACACATTCATTTTCCCATGTCTCAAGCAATGGATAGAGGGTAGCTGGAGTGTCTGTGTCTGTATGTGTGTGTATGTGTGTGTCTGTGTCTGTGTGTGTGTGTGTGAGAGAAAGAGACAGAGAGATGGTGGGGGTTGGTCCAGGCTGTTACTGGTGTTTTTTATGGGTCTTGTAACGAGGGACTCAAACCTGATGTTTCTCATCTACAATAAGAGCACCAGGTGCACATTAGCTATGGGGACAAGAATCAAGCCTATTGTTGGCAGGCACATACACAGACACACACATGCATGCACACACACACACAGAGAGTTGCCTAAGGAGTAATCAAATCATGTAGTATTACCAAGCTGGGGGAAAGGGAGGTCTATAAATTATGATGTTTAAGTGCAAATTTGATTACCAACGTGAGCACTTGCTGTTGGATATTGTGACTAGGCCTACCTGTGTTTTCCCCCACTTTTAGCATTTTCAAACATTCCAATCCCGAAACTGTAGACTGTAATTCAAATCCTGAAGGGGTACTCTGTGGTTTCTTTCTTTGAAACAGCACTTACACAATGTCTGAAGCTTTCTCCTCTGCATAAGTTATTTTGCACCTGTTATATTTCGCTCAACATCGCTATCTTACAATCTCTGAGCGTCAGAGCCTCATGGTCTAAACGTTTTCTCTATATTAGTCAGATCTGAGGCAAGTGGCTGGGTGAACATACTCTACACCTAACAGAAGAGACCCAACCACACCATGACATTAAGCGATAGTCATCATTCCTCACAAGTACCGCACTAACCGCCGACTTTTTTCTTCTCATTTAGTCAATGTATGTATCAGAGAATCAGACCAAAACAAAACCATGGTGACTTGTCGCTGTGTTGCACAGGCTCAGATATCTTTTCCAGAGAACTCTGGTATTACATAATGGTTAGGATAAACATAGATCCATGCTTTAATTTCTGCTTGTGCAAATAACACTGCACTTTCAGTTCTCTTTCAGGTTGCATTAAACATGTTTGCATTTTGGAAATACTCTGTAACTCGTAACTCGTAACTTCAAAGTGGTAAAAGCATTACTTACTGGGGTAAGACCAGGTGTGCTGAAACCTGCAGGTTGGTTGAGCAGTTTTCCCAGGCGCAGTATCGAGCGAACTCAGTCTATTAATACATGCCAGAGAAAAGAACCCTCCGTTAATGTACTTGATAAACACGCCTAATTAGCAACTAGTAATTAGCAACAAGGACAACAAACTCTTACATAAACGCTTTAGAGGTCTGTGTATTATCATTTAGATAATAAGAAAAAATTATATGGAGTGATAGTTTTGTTATGACATTGTCATAACAGTGTGAAAATCTGAATGAAGGTGGCATGAAATGATGTGGGTTGAGGAGTGCACCTTCTCTGTCACCACGTTGGTGTGGTCACCCGTCTGCTGCAGCATGGGCTTGAGCAGGGGGAAGTCGCGGGATCCTGCCCTAGAGGTGCTGTGCTCCCCAAGTTCGTACCGCACCTCGAAATGGATGGGAGTGAAGATGTCACGGATGTCCTTCTGCAAGAGGGAGATGGAGAGGGAGAGGGAGAAGGAGGGAGAGAAACAAAGATGAATTAGCAACAGAAATCTACATTCCCACTGTCAGATGCATTTGCAGCCCTATCTAAAGAAACCAAGGTAACTTCTCACTGTGAATTCTACTAGCTGAAGTACCACAACTACCATGAAGGTATTTGATTTCTCTAGACGTAGAGATCAGTTTGCTTTGCCCATCTTTTTCTTTCAAAAACAGCCATCCAGCCCATGGCCCCTGTGTCCCTGGTAATTGATGCTGATGAGGGCTCATCATCAGTGGGGCAAAGCAAAGACCCCAGCCCCCCCCTCTCTCTCTCCCTCTCTCTCTCTTTCTCTCTGTCCGGACCCAGCTGGTGCAGGTCTCACACCATATCTCTCCTGAGCCCGGCCTGGCTGGCATATTAGGCATGTGTGTGTGTGTGTGTGTGTGTGTGTGACCCGCTCTGACACACTCCTCCAGCAGACGGGGGTGCTGTGCTGTGCTGTGCTCCAGCCAAGCTCCTGGACGGCGGCCACCACAGCTGTCCCGAGGAGCGGCGCGCTGCACTGCACTGCACCAGCAAAGACATTGCTCAGATGGAGGCACCTCTCAGGTCAAAGTCAAAACCAGGAGGCCGACTGCCCACAGTTCATGGAGGGGGGATTAGGACACTCTCCATCATGCACGGCTATGAAAGCTTTTCGTTCTGTGGTGCGAACTAACTGAGGCTCTGCCAAACAGAAGATTCCAATAGAGAGCACACAAACACACACACACACACACACACACACACACACACATATGTGAAGGCATGTACCAACACACACAGACACATGTATGCTCACACATTGAAATGGGTAACTTGAAACACAGCAGAACTATTGATAACTAATATCTAGTCAATCTAAGTGAGGTTCATGATCTGGTTCAAATACATACTGACAGCATCCTGACAGGTCATGGATGTTGCCTGTTAAATGAGTAAATGCTTCTTAAGCCAAGTGCACCTGACGCAGTGTAAAAGTAAGAATATACACTGTATATTATATTAATACAATATTGATACTGCATACTACATACATACAAAAGGGAAATAAACTTGGTAATAGATCCTTGTCATCATCATAGTCATTCATCAGATAACGCTAACTGAGGTTACTAATAGAGTTCACCTAAAGAGGAACAAAGACACTGTGGTTTCCCCAGCAAACTTCTCAAAAAAACCCTGCCAAACACACACACACACACACACACACACACACACACAGTAAGGGGTTGGTCACTCATAAGGCACTTGAAATAAACCTGCTTTCTGATGGGTGTGGTTTAGTCTCTGTGGTGTGTTCTGTGTCTTGACCAAAACCACACACACTTACTGAGATGACGTTGTCACCCTGCTCCCCTCTTTATTCATCTCAACCTAACCAAACATTGATATGCATGCATGCCTGCTCATACATGTGTGTGTGTGTGTGTGTGTGTATGGGGTGCATGCATGCCTGCTCGTGTGTGTGTGTGTGTGTGTGTGTGTGTGTGTGTGTGTGTGTGTATGTGTGTGTGTGTGTGGGGTACATGCATGCCTGCTCATATGTGTGCATGTGTGTGTGTGTGTATGGGATGCATGCATGCCTGCTCATACATGTGTTTGTGTGTGTGTGTGTGTGTATGTGTGTGTGTGTGTGGGGGGGTGCATGCATGCCTGCTCATATGTGTGCATGTGTGTGTGTGTGAGTGCTCCTCTCCCACTTTGTTGATTCAATCCCCCCCTTCATGACACAGCAGTGGTATTACAGATGTGCAGTTGGGGACTTTTTCTGAGGCGGATGATCACATGTGTTTATAATCGCCAGTTTCGCCCAATGGCTATTTATAACACACCGGTGAATGAGAGAAAGACAGAAGAGAGAGAGCGAGAGAGGCAGTGGAAGAAACGAAGAAGAGAGAGACACAGAAGAAACGAGAATGAGAGAAAGAGAGGCGGTGAGAGAGGGGGGGAGGGGGGAGTGAGATGGAGGGAGCCATTAATTACACTAAAACATGAGTTGGATCAGCTGGGACTGATGAACACTGGAAGAGTGTCTGGAGGTGGAGGGTGAGGGGGTGGGATGGGTAGGGCTGGGGTGGGGTGGGGTTGGGGTCCGGTGGGGCTCCCCTGAAACACCTGGAATAGCAACTGCAACGTGAACGACTCAACAGCCCTGTATCCTGAAAGAACTGTGAATCAGAATCCTTTCTGTAAATGTACCAACTGTGTATTTATTATGTTAATTCATGATTTTGTACCCATTTGTATCTGGTCTATGGGTCAATGACGTGACGGCTCATTGTTTTGTGTACATATGGGTTACATACATTTCAAATTGTTAACATTTGAAAATAATTTGACAAATTATTTTCAAATATCATTTTCATCAAACCCTAATCTTAAAGTTTTGGATTTATTTAATTTTGAAAGAGTATTAACTAAAATTGTAAAATTGTCAACACGGTGTAACCACAAAAACATGAACCAAATAATTACACTTGCTGAAAAAAATGTGAAATTCTCTCCAAAATCCCTTCTAAAATAATCTGGCATGATCTTGCACAAGAACTTTTCTATATTTAATACAAGTAATGAAACCCCATTGTTCTGAATGTTTAAATTAATATGGGGAATCGTGTCTGTCACATCAACCACTTAAAATGTCAAGTGGTGTAACCACCATTTAAGGAGCAATTTTGTATGTATTATGTCAGAGAATCATGTGACAGGAAATTATGTCATAGAGAACGACCCTTCAAGACCCCAACTATGAGTCAAGGTTAGCAACTCTCTTAAAGTAACAAGTGTTTTTGGCCGTTTCAAAAAAGGGGGTGGAATTTCTTCATTGATGTTATGAAATGATATTTGATTTGAAATATGATGAATGACATGAATACATATCAAAATATCCAATTCAGTTTACCTTGATGCCTACAGTATTTTCTGTGTCAATTTCTTGTCATATTGCTATAAACGTTTTATGGTCAATTGGTGTAACCAATTTATGTCAATTGGTGTAACCAGTATTTTGTCTAAAATACTAATAATGTACAAATAAAATAATATGGATAATGATTTAATACTCTACTTTACTGTAATTATGGTTGTTTAAACCATTTTTACTCAAATGGTCAAAGAATAGACAGAAAACAAGATGTTTACAGCATATGGTCTTGCTCAGTACAATGAAAAACCCATATAATTTAAATTTAGAAATAAATATAATAAAACATATTCTCATAGGATATTACAAAATAAACTAATAATTTCATGAGAGCAATTGCATGAACTCTAGGAGGTGTGAAATATTAGATATTTGTCATTTTTGTGGTTACACCATTTGACAATTTAACAGGCTGTTAGTTCTATCTTTTGTTAAAAAATAGCATACACGTCATATCAAATAATATGAATACAACAGAAATACAAAGTATACACTTTAGCAAACCTCAGGCATGTTTTGTTTTAAAGGTTTAAACATATTTTTAATTTTCTCATCTTACCAACCCTTATCTGTCACTGACCCCAATACATTCTGAAGATTTAGATTTAGCATGACTTTCTAGACACCTCTGCTACCTCCAGGTGTGACTCTTTATCTATACTTTATCTATACTTCATTTGCGAACATAGCGTTATCAGCATTATGGACACACCGCAGATTGCGAACGCTGTCAGACCCAAGTTTCAGTCGTATTTATCAATCGTTCAATCCTTAGTGTAAACTGCGCCTTTCTCTGCCTTTCTCCGCCCATAAACGCAATTTACGAACGTCCACAACTGAATGGCAGCGCCTACATACAAGCGCAGTTGAATGAAGTTAACTGATGACAACATTAAAAAGAATCAAATGTTTAGCGATCATGGAATGGGCGGCTTTCACACCTTCCCATTGTCATTGAGTAGTGTAGTAACTGTTCCAAGTACTCAGAAACGATTCTATTAGCATTAGCATGACATTTGGATTTTCTTTCTGATCAACGGCCCTCCAAGAGGACCTGCCCTTGGGACCATCCCTGTACACCTATTTCATATTCATACACAGCCAGAGGTCAGCACCCCCCCCCCCCCCCCTTTTTGTTTGTAACCTACTCAAGCTTAGGATACTTCTTTGTCTAGTTAGAGATATGGGTGAATCTTTTGGCTGAAGCTTGCCTCTCCCTCGATGAGCATCACTGAAAGAATAAAGCCTGTTTCATTTAAGCTACTGCGCTTCTTCATTAGTCCTCTATTATGGGTGGGTAATGTGAGTCACCCTGAGTGCATTAGACAACATCTAACACTGAGGTCGGAGTTTACACAAGCCACCAAGAGCTTTGAAGTGCGCTCAAGACACGCACTAGTGTGCTCCACCAGGTTAAGGTCAGAGTGGCTCTCAAACACACTTGGCCTCACACTGGTTCTAGGTCAGAGATCTGACAACTGCTTTAAGTGATGTGTGTTTGTGCCGAGTGTTTCATTTACTGCTGGATTTTCTGGTGGACTCAGGTCCGGTCCTGGACCCAAGACACCACTGGGCGGTGGTAGTGTAGCGGTTAAGGAACTGCAGTAGCCTGAAAGTTGTCGGTTCAATTCCCGGCTTCCACCGTTGTGCCCTTGAGCAAGGCACTTAACCCCAAGTTGCTCCGGGGACAATGTAATCCCTTGTAATATAGTTGACATGTGTAAGTCGCTTTGGCTAAAAATGCGTCAGCCAAATGTAATGTAATGTAATGTAAAGACTGCGTTCACATTCTCAAAATGAACCGAACCAACAGTCCAAGCGAACCCAGGTTAGCGTCAAAAGCTCTAGTGTGGAAGTGCCCTGAGCCTGAGATGGACATGATCCATTGGACCAGTCGGTACTCACCCTCATGAAGGCCTGGTGGGTCTGACAAACTGACTCGCCAGCCTTGGCCCAGATGTGGCCTCTGGTAATGTTGGAGGTTCCGTTGCCGTGGAAATGGAAGCGTGAGGGGAAGCCTTCTTTGTGATTCACATCAGCAGTAATGTTGTAGAGCATTTCTGAGAAGGAGGATGCAGGAAAAGGAAAGAAACAGTAGTTAATGACAATGACAAACAGCAGACAACATAGTATATTTGGAAACTGGGCAATACACTGTGTAAGATGAATGCTGTCTATAAACGGACAACACTAAGAATGTTCTATCTATTCACTTAGTGAACGGTAAGTTAAAATGTTACATTAAAAAAGAACACTGCCAAGACAAAACCAGAGCACTTAAAAAGAGAACAAGAGATCATTATGACAAAATGATGACCACAGCCATCTGTATCTATTCATTTTGGTACACTGCAAAAACAAATTGTCAAACCTAGTGTTATAATGTTAATGTACTATGTTATTTCAAGCGAATTTGTCTTGATAAGATGTCTTAAAATAAAATGAGTCAAACTCTTATTAAAGTCAAAAGTAAAGTAAGTGAAGTGGTACTAGGTAAATTTCTTTTACCTAAAAACAAATTAGATTTTTTTTTATCTTAATATAAAATTAATAACACTTGGTTAGATAAGCAGTTTTGCAGTGTAAGTGCCAACGTTACATTTCAAATACAGACCTCTTTCGAGACATATGCAGAGAACCAAAAACAGAACTACCAAAACAATTCTTACGATACCATGACCACACATAGCCGACTGTCACGCCTGTTATTGATGTCTAGGTGAAGCTAAACATTTGCCTATCAGCCTGCCCAAGTCTGTGCTCCCACCCAGCTGCAACCAATGGACCGTTGAGTCCCTGGGAGTGCAGGGGACAGATAAAGGTCTGGGCTGTTGGGGACCACTGCGTGTCCAGCTTCCTCAGTGTCTCAGCACGGACTGATAAGATGAGTGTGATGACTTATAACTGACAAAGAGCCATTGCACTGAAAGAAGACTCTTTCTACAGGCTATTGGGCTCCTTCCTATGACTATGAGAAAAGAGTTGCTTAGTCACATGCAGTTCAGGTGACATGCACTGCTAAAAGCATAGTAATATCAATGGTGACTATTGCACTTTTCCATCTAGAAGTGTGTCTAGGAATGATTGACAGTGTTGTGTTAAAGCACAATGTGTGCATGCACAGGAATAGCTGCTGTTTCGGCTGCAAACTTACTGATGCGTCCATCAAGGCGGCGGCCCGTGACAGTGAAACACATCCTAGCGTAGATGCAGACGGCGCGCTGGCCGTTCTCGGAACACAGCGGCAGGGAGCGGTTCACGTTGGCGGGCAGCACCATGGAGGCCTCCACCTTCACCACAGGGCGCGTCCTGAGATAGCACGGTTCACCATTACCATCACACACACAGTATACACATCACATGCTTCACACCAACCCATAGTCACACGGGTAGCTAAAAATAAGGAGAACAAACAATATTTTTTACAAACAATGTCATCCTTGCTCTTTTGAGAGTTCTCTAGTCAAGAGGAGATATTCTCTGAAGAGCTGTGTCTTCAGGAGTTTTTTGAAGATGGAGAGTAAGTAAAGTAAAGCTTTACAGAAATGCTATTCACCCAAGTCTGGCTCGCACCCTTGAAAGACACAGCTGACAACATTTGACTACACTGCTATAAAATGGAGATTTTCACATCTTTGAATGCAAGTGTGTTATGGCAGCCCTTACAAAAATTAAATGTTTGTGGCAGATTTGCAGAAAATGTGTGGGTGATTTGTGGGAAACAAATGAGTTCACTAGAAAATATTGCCTGAAGTTTGCCAGTGTTGGCTGCTAGAGGCAAACCTCCAGCAAAGTTCTGGCAACAATGAGAAGTTTACCACTAGTGGCAAATGTGTTCGCCAGTGCTTTGGCACCACACTTAGCCAATAATGGCAAACTTCCAGTAAACTTCTGGTGACAAGCCTAATTTGCATAATGACATTGCTGCAACATTACCAAAAGTTAACTGCAACTGTTTGCCAGAAACCTAATTTGCATGTGAAAATATGACCTTGCCGCTAATTTGTGGCAACCTGAAATTTCTGTAAAGGAGGTTGAATTTATCTTGTGTTATACTGTGCTGTATTGTATTTGTATTGTATTTAATCCACAGTTAATTGAGCAAATGTAGTTAAGGTTTGGTTACACTTTACTTGAAGGTATCTTCATTAGAGTAACATGACACTGTCATAAACACGTCATAAACATTATAAACAAGTCATAAATGTGTATGACATAATGCTTCTGTCACTCGCTTCTGTCAGTGTCATTCGGTTTTTGTCATGACAAGTTAGGGTCAGAGTTAGGGTTAGGGTTAGTGTTCAAGTAAAGTGTAACCTAAGGTTAGGCTAAGGTTTTTACATCTTCTCACTGACTACATGCAACCCAAAGAGTTGTACTTGCTATTAAGCGTGAACAACAGGAAACTCTTTAGAAACCAAAGCTTTTACACATGCGTCTGAGGTTGACACTGAACATTTGAATAGGAGAACTACATGTAAACCATTCTTACCGAAGCACCACCGCTGCATCAGAGAGGAATGCACCTACAGCAACATCTGCAAGAAAAGAAGACAGGGTTTCAGAAATCCTGTCATGCAATGTTTCTATTCTTTAACTTAACCTGCACTGTGCACCTTTACATTTTTATGCCACTTCCTTCTGACATGCAAGCAATTGACACAGACTTTGATTTTAAGAAACCTGTCTGGGTAAATATTCAATGCTATTCAAAGTTAAAAAAAAAGCCAACAACTAATAACGGAGTAGAAGGAGGACAGAAGTGGGTGCATCTCAGCTATGGTCTGAGGCATATCCTGTTTATCTTACTATGTATAGACCATGACAAATAAGACCCCATGGATATTATGGGACCACCAACAGAGAGAAAAAACTGTCCATGTGCCTCAGAAAATCAGCAGTGGACTGAAGACTTTTAGTAGGTCATAAGAGACATTGGCTGCTCCTTTTGTAGTCATTCAGATTGCAGATTGAGTCTCTGTTTGCTTATTTGGTATAAAATGCTGGTCCATATTGAAGATGTCTGACATGTCAAAACTTTGGAGTTTGTATGCATATCATGAGAAGGACCCACTACAGACTCTCAAACAAACATTTCCCAACAAGCACTTACAAATGAATACCAAAAGGCTTGCACTTTTCCAACTAAAGATAACTTGTTAGTGTCTGCAAGTGTATTGGATGCTGGAGTTGTTAGGGCATTGCAAAGTGGCCATAACAACACCATTCCTCTCTCAGAAGAGAGTTTAGCTGTTCAACTATTCATCTGCTCACCACCTCAAAGACCAGAGGACACACTCGTGGGGAAGCGAAATTAAGGATAGTATATGGGGGCATAGCGATAGGGACGTTACCTGGGAAACCATTGCCATCAACATCAACGCCTCCGGAGATGGACTGACCAAACATTTTGAGGTCGTTGCCCAAGGTCTTCCCTGTGATTCTCTGTTGAACAGAGAAAAGAAAGATATATTTGTCAATCCTCTGTCATGTTCTGTAACCACATAATTGCCTAGTCATGTCATACACTGGGTCTATTTCAGCAGTATTTCTCCTATCTGAGAGCACTTTATTTCATTTGCTAATGAAGCCATGCTTCTTCATTTGCATATTTATACTCTTTTAATTGCACAGTTTTAATTACCATTCCAAAACACTATGAGGAGAGGAGTTTGGGAGGGGGGGTCTCAACACTGTCAGGAAATTGCAGTAATTCAGCTGGTGCAGCTCCCCCTCACCCCCTCCCCTCTCCCCCGGCTATCCCAAGGCTTGCGCCGCAGAAACAATGGGACAATTGTCACAGGATGGAGAGGGCTGGTTTGGGGAGGCAGACCCTGACCCCCCCCCTCCCACGAGTCTGCTCAGACCCAGCCGCCCCCCCTGTGCACAAACAGCAGCTGGGACCTACTTGAGAAAAGCTCTGCCTGATGCCATTCTTCCTCCCATTGTAGATATATATAGCGCCTCGCAGGTCGTCCTCATGAGGCGCTCCTACTGCCACGTCTGCAACACATCCAGAGGGGGTGGGGGGGTTAGAGTGACACGCTGGGACCAACTAACACCATCATCACTTCACAACTTGCCCTGGTAGTAGGTGTCTCAGATTTCTATCTTTTGAAATATTTTTTTAAAAAACCTCTTCTTCCTAAACATAAAGACTTGATATAGCAGACGGGATTGACAAAGAAAGTTGTTCTTCATCATGACCCAGAAGTTCACTAACACTTTACTTGAATAGTCTGCCCACAGGGACTTAACAGGTCAGCAGGGAAAATTGTTGATGAACAATTACTCACCATCACCATAACCAAATCCCACCACTAACTTTAACCATAACCAATAATTGCGGTGAACAGAGTGTCAACTGATAGTTTGGTAATAATATGGGCATCTGGAGATAGTCTGTGGGCAGACTATCCAAGTAAAGTGTGAGCAGAAGTTCTAACACTGGTATGGGGGGTGACATTAAATCGCTAATACTTTTAAAAAAAAAAGGACAATGAAAACAGAGGCTGCTCTGCATAATTGTGTCGACAGCATGTTCCCAGGAACTGCAGTATCTCACAAACCGCAAACAGAGCAGAGGGAAATGAAGCTCATCTCGCTCTCTCATCTCTCTCATCTCTCTGTGCGTCTGACAGCTTCCTGACCTGGAGGCTGTCTGTGCTCCAGACTTCATCTACTCTCCCCAAACCTGTCACTGTAATTCGCCATTCATACTCAAGCAAACGATCTCATATTTAGACACGGAATGAATCAAACTAATTGGCCTTTTCTCAAGTATGTGCAAAAATGTGTAAATGTGTAAATGTGTTTTGCTAAATTAATTCACAATTTTCAAAAGTGTTTACTTGCTTACCAGAGAATCCATCATCATCAATATCTCCAAGGTTAGTGATGGTCTCTCCAAAGCGTGCAGCATATGCGTCACTCCCCTCTAAGGTAAATTCCAACTCCTTCATGTTTGCCTGACAAGAAAATACAATGCATTTAATTCATATTAATTCACAACACGGTGCTTATTTCATACACAACACAACCAAAATAGGAAGCTAAATTATTTTAGTAGAGAGAAAAACATGTACAGTTATTGCGAGGAAGCAGTCATTACAAGGTAATGATTGGACGTTTTTCATGTCATGCACTGTAGGATGGCTATATCATGCACACACCAGAGGGTAGGCACCTGATATCCTCTGACTAAGGACTCCCTCTGTCTCAAAGTAATTTGTTAAAAACATTGTCCTGAGGCTGTTGCAACACTAAGCCTTAAGGAAAGAAGAATCACTGTGGTGATTCTTTTTTATCACAACCCTACTTCACTGTTTGTGTCTGTGCCTCATCTCAAGGCAGTGCAGAATGCACTCAGAACGAAAAAAAAAACATTAACTTATAGCACGACTGAGTCAAACAGGTGAAAATCAGAACAGAAAGCATGAGACAGTTGCTGCATCATGACACTTATGACCGAGACACCTCAAAGCAGTACTGCAGCGACTGTATTACTGGCAATTACTTCAGAAAGAAACGACACTACATGTGATTAAGATGTGATTTGCCGAAACATTGCATTAAATACAGGCAAGAAATAAATTTCGGTTAAAAACAAAAGAAAAGCTGTTCCAATGACAGAGTGTGGGAAGGGTTCTGTTTTCCACCCCGGTTAATCTTTTATAACGCAAGGCCAACCGTCTAATCAGCATGACCTTAGTGTTTATTCAGTTTCAGGGACGTGCATTCAAACATCAAGCCTCACGCTGACAGGCAGAACAGAATGCACTTAAATGCACGCTGATGCATAGACAGTTGCACAACATCCTGACTTTTATGTGACGCCCTGTGCTGTATATAGAGATGCAACCGCTTTAAAGATGCAGTGCCCTGCCTTACATGCACCAACACATATTAGCTAAATAGCGGGCCATTCTCTAAAACAGGAAGGACACATCACATTAGAGTAAGCTTGTGTACTTACTGAACTTTTTACCTTACCAATACCCAGGAAAACCAAGCTACCTCACCACAGTGATTTTTTTAAAACTGTCTAAAAATACAACTGAGGCCTTTTAACACACACACACACACACACACACACACACACACACACACACACACACACACACACACACACACAGGGACCATGAGAAACATGCACAGGAGCCCCACCTCGCCTTGGTTGATGTAGACGTGCACGCGGCCCTCCTCCCGCACGGTGCTGTACATGGGGGCCCCCACCAGCAGGTCCGAGAGGCCGTCAGCGTTCAGGTCTACGGCGCATACGCTTGCCCCGTAGTAGGACCCCAGCTGAACATGGCAAGACAAGCAGAGCCAAATAAATAAGGGAGGTAAAAACGTAACCCCCCCACACTCACCCTGATTCAAACCACATGGAGATTCTGCTGGAGTGCGCAGGAATGTCCTACGAAATGACTCACCTTGGTGCCTTGCAGATTCGTTTCGACTATTTTCAGAACGTTCCCTTCAGTCCGTAAAATGTACGCCTGCAGATGCAAACCACACAGGGGAACGATCACACAACGGGTTAAAAGCTCATACTCAGCCCACATACCAAACCCCAACATATGTATAAAGTGGATCTTTGGTAAGGCCATTAGATGTTGCCAACATTCACAATGCTCGTAATTATTTATACTACACACGGAAAAAACTATGCTGCATGACGACCTACTTCCTCTTCTGCACAGATGGAGAAAATTTTAGCCTACAGTGACATTCACAGAAGCGCCAAATGGACGTTCTTTTGTAACAAACGCCATAAAAAAGCGGGCCTTCCCTGGCTAAGCTGTTCTTTAGTGTTTCATGACGTTCATATCCGAATCATATGAATGGCACAGTAACCATTTGTAATACTAATCCCTTCCATTTGCACTGGGCTATCACAAGATCAAACAATAATAATGTTTCAAACTGAAGCAAAACCCCACAGGCATCCCTTTCAACAGTGTATTTTACGCCCCTCGCTCTGTAGGAATGCAACACACACACATACACGTACACTCTCTTCACTGTCTCTCTCACACACATAACCACCACACAAAATGATTTTCCCTGCTTTCACACACTATTTCACTTGCTTTCACACACACACACACACACACACACACACACACACACACACACATACACACACACACATGCACTATCATACATAAGAGAGAGAGAGAGAGAGAGAGAGAGGCAGAGAGAAAGAGGCATAACCAGGGGCTAAGCCTCAAGAATTCACAAAGATGCCAACAGGACACACACACACACACACACACACACACACACACACACACACACACACACACACACACACAAACACACACAAACACACACACACACACACACACACACACACACACACACACACACACACATACACACACACACACACATTACTAATGGGACTAATGGGAGAAAGAATAGTATCAAAGGTGAGCTCTTACTCTACCAGTCTGCCCATGCTGGGGTGCTCCGCTCACTACCTCTGTGCTGTGGGCACTCAGAAAGTGTCCTGCGCCCACAGAGTAACCTGTCAGGAGAGAGAAAAAAACACAACTTCCGCTAACGTGGCACAGATACCAGCACAGGAAGCACAGCATATGGATGGCACAGTGTTCAGGTGCCACACAACACCAACAACAACACTCGCATTGTGTCTAGACCAAAGGAAGATGTCATCACAAAAAAGGTCTAACACACCCATCTGGAAGCTTCTTATAATAACTATTTTCAATGAAGATTCATAAACAATGAAGTCGTAAGTAATGCTTACACAACTTAATCTTAAGATGTTTAGAGATTGATGACAAACATTGCTCTCAATGACTATCCTTGAGTTTATGACATGTTTTTGTGGATACTAGCTACTTTGTGTCAAACAGATCAAACATCTGGCTAATGATTGCCTTTGTTATTTTTTTTTTTTTTTACAGCTGCAAACATTGAGCAACTTGTTGCACCTGACTATCGGCTTCCTGTTCTCACGGGACAACACGACTTCCCCTCATAGGGTTAAAAACCCATTCTGCTGTGACTATTCAACTCCTGGCAATGTTTGAAAAATGTTCACAGCACAACAGCTAAATATACAGCAGGTGTTTCTAATAGAGTGATACGAATAGTCATTCTGATTATCAGGCAGTTGATCTTATCCCTAATCACATAGGGACAACATCAACTGCTTCATAAATGAAAATAGACAACCACCATTAGACCATTATCATAAGCGTACCTACCTAGATAGCTGCCATAGAGAACCATACTGTCTTCATCCAGATATGCTGACAGGACATTGCTTGATGAATTATAGACAAGAACAGACCCGGTCCAATATGATGTTCCAGGGGCACCCATGATAACCAGGTCCTGCAGCAGAGAGTGGCAGATAACAGATAACTTAACCCCCTGCAATGGTAAGATTGCACATCCAATTCTGTGAGACGGTCTAATAAAGATTAATCACCTCTGTCAAAAAGTTTGACATTCCTGCTTGACAGGACCCGTAGTCCTCACCAAATTTTCGCTGGTGATCTGATATGGGAGAAGAGAGATATTCATTATCAGCAGTTGTGACACATACATATGCGCCAGGGAATACATAGAGGAAGGAGAAATATTTATGACAGTCATTGATCTTAAAGGATAAAAATAATAGTAATATCAAAGAGACACTTCAGATATTCTCATTTACTTAATTTGGGACTAGACAAGCCCGTATGACAACAGAAAAGTTTCTTATATTACAGGACATAGCTGAAAATGTGTTTTACACTAAATAAATCCATGTTGTACCTCTGTAGCATGGAGTCAGTGGAACAGGATTCTTGAGATTGGCCTCAATCTTGAAGCATCTGCCATGTGGCAACTTATGATTCTCTATCTTGGCGTAATATACATTTTTCCAACGATGCCCACAAGCCTGAAATCCAAAGTAACAATGGTGGACATGAATGAGATACTATTTGTTTATGAGCTTGTTCTAAAGCTCTATAATAGTTCTGTACAACAATATCAGCCTCCACTGCATCATCCCTAAGCTGGCTTGTAAAAAGGACTCTTCATCTTCCTCAATAAAACAAGAACATTTCAGGGTTCCCCTATGCAGAAGAATAAGAATATTCTTTTAACAATATCCCTAACTGTGTTTATTACTGCACTCTATCTGTCTATCTTTTAACAATATCCCTAACTGTGTTTATTACTGCACTCTATCTAAGAGGTTTCTTGGTGTTTTAAGCCCCCAACGTTGTCTTCAAGGCAGCACTGCATGGAAGTCGCTAGGGTTAGGCATGGGTTAAGGTTAGGGTTAGTATTAGGTGCCCTTAAGTCGACGGTGGCAGCGCTGCCTGGAAGACAACATTGAGGGCTTAAAACACCATCGAGCATCTAAGAGAGGTGTCTGGATTGGTGTGAGAGTGGCTTACCATCACAGTGCCGGTGACCGGCTCTCTTGCCAGACTCACTCCCAGCCATTGGTTCTCAATCTCTGGAGTACAGGTCTTTCCACAGTATGTATCACTGGCTGAGATATCATCACAACAAAGGTGGTTTCACTCACAATCACTCACATTTTTTCAAAGGCATTGAAAGATCCCAGTTGACTCCCATGACCACCCATCATTTACTTTTGCACTCAGTCACTTAGCTGACACTTTTGTCCAAAGCGATTTACAACAGTCAAGGTGCACAGTGACCACCACTTGGCTTCACAAATTGCTGAACTTAGAAGCATTACAACATTTTCTTATATCCACTGTTGTGTGAAACCACAACTCATGTAGGTAGAACTATCTGTCCTAAATATTATCATATTTTCTCTGCTGGCATCTACCTCAGGCTTCCCATACTTCATAGGCCTACTAAATGTACACTGTTTGTAAATATCAATTTTATTGTCTTCTACGTTTTTAATAAGTCTGTTAACAGTACCAGAAAATCAGCTGAAAGTTGAACAGCAAGCAGAAAAATGATTTCAGAAAAGGAACATTCTTTGTTTGTTTTTTTGTTTTTTTTTAAAGGAACAAATTTAATTTCAAAGTCTATCTGGGAAAGCCCTCAGAGTTTCAGGAGAAGGTTGAAGTTGATCAGGCTGCATGTGTAACTTATGCCACTTTCAAGTAAATCAGATGGATCCACTTTCCTGTGCTTCCTGTCTCCTTCAACTGATGATGTCTACTGTCTACAGTTTATAGTAATGCTCTGTTCAAGTAACCCAGTTTTTATTCACAATCTGTAAGGAACTACTTCACTGGGATTGCCCATTGTATACATGTAGGAGCCCTGTCATCTCAGAGAGGTATGACACCACATGAGACTCTCGTGGAGGCTATCATGTAATTTTGACCATAAAGAGTCTGTTTAAAGGTACTCTGTACTAATGCCCAGACTTCTCATTAACAGTAATGAACACTTAAAGAGCACTGACATTCAGTGAGTATTGCTACAACTACCACATCTCTATCACTAAAGAAAACATCTACATTAGGCAATGTGTGTGTGTGCGTGTGCGTGTGTGTGTGTGTGTGTGTGTGTGTCTTCAAACATGTACTCAAGGTCAGAACATCAAATCAAACCAGTGCAGGTTTTTATGTCAAACAATGGGTATTTACTCTGACCCCCTCCTAACATTACAGGCCAAATACACCCCCATGTTTTGTCACTAATGATGATTGCTATCCCAGGCATTTGAATGAGGGGGGTGGTCACACATGGGGGTGTCCTGTGTGCCATGACAACGACCCTAATGCAGTTACAGATCCTTAACTGTCAGTCACCATTGACTTTCAGGAAGTTCATTCACATGTCGAGAGTGGACTAGCCTACACCCAAGCTCTAAAATACTTACATGATTTTAACAGTAAGCAAACTTTATCAAACTTCGCTAGTCTAAAGTTAAGATTTAGATTTAATAGCATTTAACCACAAAAGAAGTTCCCTCACAGGAAAAAATAAAGTTATCTTGACTTGACTTGATTCAAAAGAGGATCACATAGACTTCAGCAGCGTGTACACAACATGTCACTTAATGATTGAAGCCATGAGTTTGACAGTTATGACTGGGATCAAGCACCCAGTAACACACCTGATTTTCCCTCATATTATATTCGGATGAGAATACAAATGACGAAATAGAGACAGTAACCATTTAGATTTAAACTGATTACAGAGAGAAAATATACATCTTTCCATTCTGGATGAAAGACAGAAAAGTACAAACCAACAGTCATCTCCTGGCAGCTGCCCTTGTTTGAGACACTGCATTTAAAGATTGCTCCAGGTGTTTTGACCCTGTTGTAGGCTGAATCAGCGACTGGGGCACCCACCACTAACCTATGGGTGGAAATAAAGTTGTGATTTAATACTGTGGTCAATAAGAAAATGAATAAGCGTTTCTCCAACTGACATTGCCCTGTTAAATATTAGTTTCACAAATGTACCATATGGGAAATCTGGTTAAGCACTGAGTTGCATGGTAATTGTCTGTTCCAGACGGCTGAGAGAAGTCAAATAGCGCTTTGTTGCGACCACACCGATGGGAACGTTGCTGATTAGTATGCCTTGACGTTTTAACACAAGCAAGGACTAAATGGGGACTTTGTTCCATTCGCAACAGTTGATAATTGAATGAATGGCTGTATAGTCCATCAGAACTTAATACTTGTAGGCTAATAGACCTAATGCGCTTATTTCACTTGAATAAAGTCAAATTTCTGACTTACCAAGTTTGGCTCTCATACTCATGAAGCAACACAGAATATCCGAAAAGAGATGCGTTAGGTCCAGTGAAATTAAGCGAATGGTAAACATCCAAGTTGTATCCCGCGCTGACGCTCAACTGACACCATATGCAAGCGAGAATTGACATCAACTTGTTAAAGCGCCAACAAAGTTTCAAAGATGCTGTCCGCTCCATTTTCTGTTGTTAAATGACTTATTCCAGATGAGTACTTCAAAGTATGTCTGAACAAAATGAAAACACAATCTAAACAAATGCTAAGCACAGAAAAGACGAAAAAGAGCTTTTCTCATCTCCAAGTTTGAGGAGTCACAGGCGGAGAGTCAACCCCTGGCTGTGTCCCGCCTGTTGCGCTCAGTACATCTGCTCGTGCCTAGCCGGAGTCAGCAGCAGCCTCACGGTTGAATATCGTCACGTGAAACTTCTCAAACTTTCTACGCGCTTTGACCCTCTAGAGAGCGCACGAGGAGACTACAAGCTCCCTTTCCAGAATAACGTGAGTGCCAGCCAAGATACTTCACACTTGTAAGCCACACCATTAATGT
Source organism: Alosa alosa (assembly GCF_017589495.1). Taxonomy (NCBI): domain Eukaryota; kingdom Metazoa; phylum Chordata; class Actinopteri; order Clupeiformes; family Clupeidae; genus Alosa; species Alosa alosa. The sequence goes on from NC_063191.1 coordinate 33,077,856, forward strand.
GACAGGCGGGAGACTTATCAAATGGTCGCTAAAACCATTGGCTCGGGGGAAAGGAGGAGGAATGTGTAGGATAAGATGAAAGAATGAAAACATGGGGCTAATTTCTAATTTTCCTTAGCAATATTTCAGAATAGTTGTGGTTAATCAGTTCCACAGACTTAGATGGGAGATAATGGATTTAGGCCAATTTGTTACATGACTCGCCAATGGAAACGCAATGGAAATCCCAATACTGATTAAGACATTGTATGTATCCACACAAGGCCGTAGTCATGATGTCAACATTGGGAGGGGGACCAAATCTGTGGTGGGGTCTGTGGGACCCCCAAACAGAATTTCAATATATTTCCTACCATGCAAAAAGTATTATTAAACATCACAAACAAGTCGTTAGTTAAGTCAGTCAATTAGGGTACTTTTGACGGACATAGGCATGGAATGGATGGATTATGAACCCCTGGGCACAGATGCCCCCCCTCCAGATAGAGGGGTCCTGAGGCATTCTCCCACGGAAGATTTTTTTTTTTAAATGACCCTTTAAAAGATGACTTCTGGAGCAACTTCACACAGAGGCTTGGACTTCAGGGCCTCCTGAGCTCTTGGGCCCAGTAAGCCCATTCAGTAGTCCATCCCTGGACCTGTGGTATGACTCCATTTGTCTTCAAAATGTATACTTAAAAATACATTACAAACTAGAGTATCTTTGTTAACCTCTATATTACACAGAATGTGGTTCTTTCTTTTACTTATTACTTACACCTGAAGATTTTTTTTAAACTAAGGCTTAGACTCATAGGTTTGGATCTATAGCCTAATAAGATTTTGTCTTTTAATTTAGATTTTATTATGCTGGCGGCTAATCACACAATTTTAACGTAGTTAGAAAGGGACAGGATTCAGGAATAGGCTAGACAGGCCCCTCTTCTGTCTGACTCACCTCATGTTACCCCCTGCATTATAGACTGGCTTCTGACAGAAATGACGTTTTGTGCCAACATGTAGAAACACTTGGCATACAGCCTTTAATTGGTGAATGGAGGTGCAAATTCCTTTCTTTGGTTATTGTCCGTGATTCACATTAACTGTAGGCTATCACTGCCAGTGCATTGTAAACGTTTTTTACAACTTGTGTGCCTGCCACATTTGATTCCTACGTTTTGCCTGCATGGATGCGCGGTTGAGTGCGCAGCTAAATAATATGCAAGATGCAACAACCATTTCTAAGAGCCCTATAAACAGCAATTTCTGGCATTACTACTAGAATGCATTATTTATGTTGAAGTATAAGTATATATACTTTTTTGATCCCGTGAGGAAAATTTGGTCTCTGCATTTAACCCAATCGGTGAATTAGTGAAACACAAACAGCACACAGTGAGGTGAAGCACACACTAATCCCGGGCGCAGTGAGCTGCCTGCTACAACGGGCGGCGGGAGCAGTGAGGGGTTAGGTGCCTTGCTCAAGGGCACTTCAGCCGCGGCCCACTGGTCGGGGCTCGAACCGGCAACCCTCCGGTTACAAGTCCAGAGTGCTAACCAGTGGGCCACGGCTGCCCTTGAAAAGACATGTCTGCCCTGAAAGACATGTGAAAGAAATGAATGACACAGGCTTGCACAAATCCATCATTTAAAATAAAACGTTTCACTTTCGCTATCATTGCGAGAATAGGCTACAATGGAAAATGTTTCAAAGTTCCCTGTTTCAAAGCTCCAAAAATGTATGGGGTTCTTTAGCCTGTGCTACACCTTTCCAACAAGTTTTGTGAAAATTGTACCGCTTTTGCGAAATTGTTGACAGCCCTACCTCACCGCAGTAGGGTGCAGTAAATGGAAGCTTTTAAAGCAACACCAAATAACTTTTCCTCTGTCACACCACGCTATTTGTTTATCCAGCAACGGCTTTGCAAATAACGATGTCCATAGACAAGGTAGAATATGTTGCATGATTTTATGAAAGTACGATGTATTGCGACATCATGCAAGTCAAATTTGTAGTTTCTTATGTCTCATTCCATCGAACTACAAACCCGCTACCCGATCTGGCAAACTTACATAGTGCGGTTATAGCCGATAGAGGGCCGCGAAGCGAATGCAGAAGTGCTGTTCACCCTGTTACGAGTTGATGAACCACGGAAACAATTTTGGAAACATTATTTTAAGGTACAAAAAACTCTTTGGTGTTGCTTTAATGGCGCACGCCACTAACGAAAAACGGAAAACCACCAGGACAAACCACTCAGGGGTGTAGGCTACTCTGGAACCATCACTAGGTCACTAATTTGTGCGTTATTTACGTTTGACTACATTTCAGATGGTGGTGCGTGTTGGTTTCCTGTAGGCCTATAGCGTTTTTTTCTTTCTTTATTTTTCTATGTCCATATATTGGGGGGGACATTTTAGTCATATTTGAATATTGGGGGGGGGGACACATCCCCCTCAATGTCTATGCTGACTATGGCCCTGTATCCACACCATACAATAGTGTCACTAACCATTTCCCTTGCAGAATAGTCTATCAATATGAAACATTTATGAGTGCCTCATGACTGAGATAAACTGATGCCCTTCAGCAGAATCCCACTAACACACACACATTTCCTTATTCAGTGAATACCAGAAACAATACCAGAGAACAATCTCCCACTGAGTCTGGCGGCAGCCATAATGCAGATGTGGACCGAAAACTGAGTAGTGTTTCACCACCCGAGCCCAGAGACAGACGTGTGCCTTGTGTAATCTAAACACTGGTGTGTGTGTGTGTGTGTGTGTGTGCGTGTGTGTGTGTGTGTGTGTGTGTGCATGTGTGTGTGTGTGTGTGTGTGTGTGTGTGTGTGCGTGTATGTCCAGTCACTCAACTCACTCAATAGGCTATGTGAATGTGTTATCCATCTTTCAATACCTCTCGAGATGTTTTTAATCTCTCTGCATTGCTGCTGGGAAGAAGTAACAGAGGTCTCTTTAATGACTGTGAAAGCGCATGTGTTCTATCGCTGCCAGCCAGAGAAAAATAATGAATTTTCAATGCAAACTTGTTGACTTTTATCCCATCTACCCAGCCATCAATAACAAAGTCTGTCTCCATTTTCCCTGATAACCATGATACGGGTTGACAGGCTGTTATACTCCAGTCCTCTGTAAAGTTCTTGTCAATGTTCCTCTTCATGCATGAGTACGAGAGTTTCTTCAGTTGCTGCTCCCAGTGTAAAATGAGTTGATGAAAATGTCATTGTGTAAACACTCTCTCTCTCTCTCTCTCTTGTCTCTCTCTCACTCTTACTCTCTCTCTCTCTATCCTCCTCTCGGATGTAATTGTGCAAATTAGCGGAAACTGTGGGGTCCACTGAGGCAGGGGCAGAAATTGAATTTGGGCATAAGGAAATAACTTCATGTTCTGCCCATACACATACACGCATGTACACAAACACACATACACAAACACACAACTACACATACACAACCACACATACACAAACACACATACACAACCACACATACACAAACACACATACACAACCACACATACACAAACACACATACACAAACACACAAGCACACATACACACATTCACAAACACACGATACACAAACACACAACCACACATACACAAACACACACAAGCACACACACACAAGCACACATACACAATCACCACACATACATATCTTTCCCATTCACACACCCTGAAATAGCCAACATACAAGCACACACACACAGAAACACAGACAAAAGCTCAGATACACACAAACATACAAAGGCGACCTGAAGTCACTCCTTGTTTGGTCAAACAGTCTTTGCAGTTCAAACCTCTCGGTGCTCTGCTCACACACACACACACACACACACACACACACACACACACACCCCCCCAGGACACATATATCTCAGTCACTGTTGTTTGTTGGTAGATAATGTGATACCTGACTGCACAAGGCTGAGTTGCTTGCACAGACAATGCCCAACAAACTGCAACATTCATAAGTTGGTAGTTGCTTGGTGCAGTCCATAGAATGTCCAGAAAACCAACTTCCTGCTCCAGACTGCCCAGACAACACAGTAATTGAAAATAATGACTTTAGGACATTCTTAGGAGTTTGTTGTCATCTGTTGAGGCAGTGTCCAAGCACATTCTGCAGACAAATATACACACAACAGCACATGGATGTAATGTCATCATATGACCAGGGCATAATTAGCGTTTTTCACAATGTACCTCATACTTTTACTCGTGGTATGAATGACAGAAAGCTAAGCTTTTAATGAAAGAAAAAAAGTATTTTTAGTTCAGTATATGAAAATAGCAATTGCTGATTCATTCACAGCAAGTTGACATTCTCTGCCAGAGACATAGTCTGAAAGGCTATTGTAATATTCCATTCATCTCTATCTCTATCCCTCTCTCTCTCGCCCTCGCTCTCTGCCCTGGAGGTCAGGGCATTCCAGTGGATGCACGCCAGCCTTTCCCCATCAGTGTCCTCCATAACACTGACCAGATGGTTCGTAATTCTACCACAGCTTTCTGCACTTACTTGAGCCATTTCATGATGAGAATTAAGCCACTATTTAATTACATAAATGGCCATTACTGAGCTAAGGGATTATGTAGATTCAGATAAACAAATAAATTGTGACACAGTTCACAGAGATATTACACAGTGTTGCTGCATGGTCCTCGGCGATGAAAAACTCCCATATTAAACATTTAATGTTATCTGAAATATTAAGACAAAAAATAAAGGACTCACAGAACATAAAAGAGAGAACATAAAAGCAAAAGGTCACTGTTATCTCAACAGCAACATAAAATTCACTGGAATGTTACCTATCATGGCATTTGCATTTACAGAAACCTGATAGAAAACATGCTGTGTTTGATGGACGTGGCTCCATGTTATGTAGGGTTTTATTGCCATGCTAAAATGCTGATCTCCCCAGGTAAGGGTCCGGCTCTCCACATGGTCCCTGATGACGCTCCTCAACTCAAAGTCTGGGACAGTAAGGGAGCTGGCAGGGGGGGTGTGCGAGAGATGAATGAAGCAATTAGTTTAACCTCTTGCCCCTTGTCTGCCCTGTGGGGAAGAACAACCCTTCCTCCTCCACCACCTTCCTTCACCATGTCCATCTCCACCTCCACCCCTTACTTCATTTACCTCCACCCGTCAACCCCCACCGATCTCTGGCATGGCTCACTTTATCAACCCCACATCACAGGCGCAAATTAAAGGGGGTTTAGCAACACTTGAAGTCATGAGAGCACGTTGGCAGTGTGCATTAGTGGCTGCAGCCTCGTGCCCACCCAGTTTCTTACAGGCCTGGCACACTCAGTCTTTCCTCCTATTTAAAACTAGCGACAGACGTGGAAAAATAACTAGCTGTGTTTCTCAGTTTTAGGAGAAAATTCCAAAAAATGAGTAGGACAGTTATTATGATTCACTCCCCACTGCGTTAAGAACATGAGTCGCCAAAGAAATCTTGACACCAGACCAAAGAAATGTAGCTCTGAAAACAGCCTTCTCTTAGTATTTTCTTTTAAAATCTATTCTGTATTTATGCCCATTAATGAAGTCCCCAACCAAAAAGAGAGCTTGAACTTCCTGGAGTTCCAGTGATGAAAGCAAAAGGAAAGCGGCTCTGTCACTCTGTCGGCTTTTTCCCATTGCGAGCGAGAAAACCACACGGCTCTCAAGGGGACCATAAAGAACCGCTACTGAATTGTATCCCGAGCCACAACTCAAAGCTCCCAGCCTGAGTCTCAGGGTTAGGTATGTCCATGTGCTGGGAGAGCTGAGGTCGAACAGTGCTCCAACTGAAGTGCTCCATTCACATACAAATAGTTTTAGAAGACTGATCTAATTTCTTTCGAATGTACAGTACATCCATCTATCACGTCTGGTGTCGCCAGTTCCATTGATTATAGTGGAAGCTAATTGTTGTAGCCTGCCTATAAATCAGACACAGATCTCACAGGAGTCTCAGTGGTTGGTAGGCAGGCAGTGTCCATAAATCGTCCATACTGTGGTAGGGGCTCTATATCTTTCTCTCACAGACCAGTCAAACTATGGCCTAAGGGCCACTCCCTTCTCTACAAATGAGAGTACACAGAAGGAGCCGGTGTTTCTGGGCGTTATAAAATTAAATTAAAGTGTAAATTATTTATGTCATACAGTTAATAGATGTTGGCATTTGTCAAAAATATTCACATCCTTTTCAGAGTTTCCGAGATGAATGGAAAGCATTGTGGGTTAATGGAGGACGGATGAAGAGTCAAACCCTATGGAAAAATACTGGCTTTAAAATAAATTGCGTTATGCTCATAATTAGCTAAGTATTTTTGCAATTCACCAAGGACCCCTAATACTGAATAATGAAGGAGCACCAGTGAAAGCAATGATGACAGAGGATGCAAGTGAGTCCATTCCTGGCACCAGAATGGCTCACGGGCAAACAATCACAGCTTTAAATTGTCCATGGGCACAGATACGTGGCCGTTAATTAAATCTATCACCACGCGAGTACAACCATGGAGAATCTGAACCACAACCTTGGGAATAGGGGGATGACTATTTAAATCTTATGACGTTGCGATGATGAGTGGGAGAGAGTCAGATTTCTCACAGGGGACAGCAATTAGTCATCATTACCTTTCTTTCCAGAATCCAGTGCCATCATCATCATCAGACTGGCATCCTGTTTATGTGCATCCTGTGCTTTTGGTCCTTGTAAATCATCCTTTTTTTACACTTTAGACTTTCATTAGGCTTCATTAAAAGATTGTGAATGTATTTACAAAATAATGACAATAAAGGTTGGCATGAATAAAATCCATATTTTGATACTGATGCCTTTATTTCTAGACAAATATGTCTAGGGTCCATGAGTGTACTTTGAGATATGAACAGTTCATGCACTTCAGTTCCCTTTCTCTCTTCTCCTTCCCCTTCTCCTCCCTCCCTGACTCCCCTCCCTTTTCTCAATCTTCTCAGTCTGCAATTCCTCTTGCTCTTCTTCTTTCTCTCTCCCTCCCTCTTTCCTTCCTTCTTTCCATCTCTCTCTCCCCCTATCTTTCTCTCAGAGTAGCTATGCTCCCTGTTTCTTTCCTCTTTTTCAGATTTTGCTCTATCGTTCTTTCCCCCTCCTACTCTCCCCATCCCTCTCTGTCACCCTCCACCTCTCTCTTTCTCTCTCTCTCAGCAGGTAGTCCTCCCTGTCTCAGCTGTGCTGCTGGGCGAGCGTGACAGCGGGGCCCGGTGGAGGCGACCCGTCCAGCTGATCGGGCGGCTCCACGCCGGCTCCTGCTCTCCCGTGCTCCATCATCCAGATGAAATTACCCTCATCTCATTTCCACCGCCACTGCCCCGCACACTTGGCATCACTCCGGCCCTGCGCCCTGACATCTTCATCACAGGGAGGGGAGAAATAGATACTGAATGGGCTGAGTGTTAAAAGTGTAGAGTCGACCCCCCCCCATTCCCTCTCCAACACCCCCCCACCCCCACACACACACACACCCCCTCCCCTCCAGTTTTTAGCAGTGCGGGACTCCGCTGTCAGGCGCTCCAACGCCCTTTCAGGAAGGTTACTTCACCCCGGTAAGCCATCCAGGGGGGGCTTTGGGAGAGGGAGGGGGGCCGCTCTGGGCATTCGGGGAGGCACAGGCAGATCGCAGTGAGCCAGAGGAGCTCAGCTGCGGTGAAGTTTGGCACCAAACCCCGGCGCCCGGCATATACCTGCACCATCCTGTGAATCTAATTGGCATTCAGTGGGTTGATAAATGGATTGGCATAATGGGACAATATACTTGACATATGCAGTGCTCTCCCGAGAGCCGGGATTCATCTTTTGTACTTCACACGTCGACATGCTGGAGATACCAACACAGCCTCCATCGCCAGCTGCGCCCCCTTCTCTCCCTGACAGCAACAAATCCCCCCCCCCGCCTACGCTTCCACATGCGCCTCCATCCCGCTACACCCCACCTCACCTCGGCCAATCAGATCGCTGCCAGGTTCACAGCCCAGTGCCTCGCTCCATGGGACAAGAGATGAGAACGGAGCGAAGCCAAGACGGCGGCGTGTGCCGTGCCTAGACTCTCTCTCTCTCTCTCCCTCTCTCTCTCCCTCTCTCTCTCCCTCTCTGTGTATTACTAATATGCCCACTACTGAGCCTCCGCTTGCCAACCCCAAATATGACATTCATTACCCCACTGAGTGGTCCACTGCCCCGTCCAGAGGAACTTTGAGATCTGGATTGGATTTATTTTTATGGACGAAATGTGGACAAACAAGGTTCCCTGGTAAACAGCATCAGAAGCCCATTTGTCTCAGGGGCAGTGAATAACAATGAGCATGGATCAACAAATTTGCATATCCAATGAATACAAACTGGTCACATCTGTGAGCGAGTCGCATCACGGCACTCTTTGGAGGTCGCTATGGTGATGAATGGCAGCCTCCTCCTCCACCACCACCACATCCACCCCTCCATCCTCCCCACCCCCGCCCCCAATACTCAATAAACCAGGCAGTTTGTGTTTTGCTTTTTTATTATCATTTTTTCGCCTCCCTTTTGTCTTCCCCAGTATACGTCTTCCAATTAATTAAAAAGAGCTCAAACACTGTAAATCATATGTAAACACAGCCATCAGTGGGGAACTAAATACATTCATCCGCCCATCTTGAGGACCACCAGGGGTAATCCTATTATAGATGGAGGGAGGTGATAAAGGCAGGGACGTAGTGGTTTGGGTTGATAGTTTTCTTCACCCTCAGTGGGTGACCTCTGCACGCCACTATGGGTTGGGGGTCACAGCAGGCATTTGTCTGAGGGAACTCCACCTTTCTTATCAGTTTCCGGGGTGTGGAGTTTAAGGTGGGGGGCGGTTATAGTAGATTGGCAGCACTGGAGCAGTCCCAGAACACCATGAGGAGAACTGACCTGGATAATGACATCACATGTGTCACTGGAGA
>NC_063191.1:33089319-33171819 GCF_017589495.1 Alosa alosa
ACCTTTTTGTGTGCCACTCTCTCTATGCGCGGCAGGCAGACCACAGGATCCTTCCTGACACACACACACACACGCTGAGGACCGAAACACCAACGTCTCCGTGCCTCCACATGACCTCAACTTCCCCCTCACTGTTGGTTAACAGTTACAGCACATTGCATGTCTTTGAATAGCAAATCATGCCCTGTCAACTATCCCCCCCCCACACACACACACTTCCACATGTGCGCTGTGTTTGCACCATGTTCGGTATCATCTAACATAAGTGGTAGTCTTGTACTGGTATCTTTTTTTACCCTCCTGACAGTGTACACTTGAGAATGGTGCATTCGAGCGACCCCCACGCCCTTATGTGTGTGTGTGTGTGTCATCCGTTGATCTCAGCCGCTGTGCTTTGTTGTTGCTGAGAAAGGTCAGGTTGGACAACCAACGCGCAATGATATTCGTGGCAATTTTCTTGGCAGATTTATTGACAGGAAAGCCCTTCACGACAATGACCGTAAATTGCTTAAAGAGAAATGTAAAAAAAAGCAATAAGAGAAACTGCATTAAGATGTACTTTCATAACATTAATACGCAGGTCACATACCAAGACAAAGTCCCACAGAGTTAATCTATATGAATCATGAATAGATATATTTGAGAAGAAATCTAACGAGACAGTGCTGTGTTAAAGTAAATACAAAAAACATAATCCTTGGCTATATGACTTTACAAAGGCAAATTGACAGGCATTTGAGTTCAATTTAAAAAACGACTTCTTGACATCTTCTCCTTCCTACTCCAAATGCAAATTGCGAGGATTTGCCTTTACAGATATAAGCTAAGCTCAGGAGAGCAGCATCCCCCAAAACTCTCCAGCTCCACGTCCCTTATTAATGTTTCGTCAGTTTGCATGTGCAAATGTTCCCTGTGGGTTCCGGTGATCTGGGTGAAGTGCTTTCAGATGAGAATTTTCAAGAGCTCCCGACTTGACCTGTGGCTACGGTGTGTTGGGCTGGCCCTGACCAAAACACCCGGCAAAGATCAAAATGACGCATAAATAAACACGCGCTTGACAGCTTGGTGTGAAAAGGACAAACCTGTACAGATGCTCCAGTTTCATATCAGCCTGACACACGCACAAACAAACGAAAGGAGCGCAGAACACACAGAGGGGAGCCGACAGCAGAACTCTCCATCTCTACTGCACCCACCTAACATATTTAGGACTAAGTGTTCTGATGCTGGAAGTTGTTTACAGGCTTGCGCGATCCAGTGCTCCATCAACGGCTCCTGCTCGGGGCCAAGCTCCCCAAGCGGCTCCAGCTGGCGTGAACTGACCACACAAGGTCAGAGTCTTAACTGCCTCTCCAGCATACCCATTAAGGGCATCGCTGCATTGTTGCATTGTTATCAAAAGCACAGCGCATAAATCAATTCTCAGGTTCCTGCTAATTCATCATTTGTAAAACTTTTGGGCAGCAGAACAGAGCTCTTTTATTTTCTGTTATTTATTTATAACAACAACAAAAAAATACAAAAAAATTATTGTTTACTATCGAAGCCCTCAAGACACTGTTTGTAGAAAACTGGGACATTCAGGTTGAACTTGAATATTTGATAATGGATTATATAAAGGTTTGTGTTACTACAGATAATTATGATTATATATTTACCCCGACGCTTTATTGATAAATAACACTGTCATCTCCATATATATCACACCTGCTTATTAATTTTATACTATGCTGAGGGATTGTACTGGTCTCAGTCTGTCTTTTATAATTTATTTCGTAACAGCACAGCACAAATTTGCCAAAGCATTATTCATTCGAATGTTCATTAATTATGCAAATGAGCTGCAATTAACTAATCTGTTCATAAGACGCCATTTGCATGTTAATGAACTGCATGCTTGTGACATTATTTAATTGGGTAGATAGGTACATTAAATGCACAGTGTGGGTAGAAAATCTCCTACCGACACTGCAGTGAAAAGCTAATTCCTCTGAAAATGTCTGCACAGACTAATAATACTCTCAGGGAGAAAGATGCCAGGGGCAGCCTAATGATGCCATTTTCCGAGGGTGTAATTCACATGGTGTGTATGTCTTGGAAAAGGTAGAACCCAGAGAGGGTTTTCCCCCACTGCCTCTTTCAAGTCAGGAGTATCTCCATGCCACCGTGTTCTTTGCTGACTGTTCCCCTATAAATACAAGTGTGGTTTTAACATTAGTTAACGAGAATAGTGTCTTCATTAAAGCAACTCTACGCAAAAAACGTTGCCATTGTTCAGGTATGTTTTTATGAGGGAGGCATTTTTCTGCATCTTCTTGGAACTCACCCAACATTTAGAACATGGGCCATGTAGTTTTATGTCCGGGGGCTGGAATGCCTCTCATAAATGAAACAGACTTCACACAGTACAACTCTGCAACTATGTCATGAAAAGACACCAGTTAGCGGTGTCTCATGCCTTTTCAGTGGTACTAGCTTGGTAGTTTTAGACAAAAACTCTTTACTGATGCTTTAAGATGGCCACATCCACAATGATTCTATATGCATTACTGGCATTTACTGCCAAGACATTCTGATATACTGGTCTTGCACAGGCAGTGTATGAGTGAGATGAGATAACTGATGACAGGTTATGAGACATCCCGTTTGTCCACAGCAATGAATGAGAAGGCTTCTCAGATAGCGGCGTGGCTCTCGCTCCGTGAGAGACAGCTGCCAGGATTTCCCTCCTCCATTTGCCACCTTATCTGATGCAGGAAAAGAGGCAGGGAGATAATGACAGATCTCTTGCCCTGTGCTTGGACCCCTGCCAGGTCTCAATCTCCACCCAGGAGGAGGTTATCTTCCCTGGGCCTCTTCCCTTCCACCACCCCTGCCTGTGTCTCTGGCTCCAGCCCCATCTCTGACCGTCACTGGCCAGCTGAAGTCCCTCAAGCCATGCTCTGTCCTGGCGCTCTAGAGTTCCCCTGCCGGACCGAATGAGGTCGGGGTTACTTCCTGCCAGACAGGAAATGATCTGTTTCCCCTGGAAGGAAGCTTGGAGGAAACATGGGAACTTTGTACATGTGCAATCCCTGTAGGGGTCCTTCTGCAAAGCACGATTGTGATCTCAAAGGGACATCCTGACAAAGATTAGCTTTTGGAACAAGCAAAAAGACCTCAGGCACACACTGACATCATTCATAAATGAACACAGTGACACAAACAAACACACACACACACACACACACACACACACACACACACACACACACACACACACACACACACACACACACACACACACACACACACACACACACACAAGGAAACAGCTGTGTAAGAATGGAAATGATGGCATGTCTATGTGTCCTGTCCCTTTACATACCATTTCTGTGTATGGCTACTCACAGTGACCCAGCACTTCCATGATATGAAGCTCCCCAACAGATTTCACACTTTATATATCACCTTCTCCCCACTCCATCCACTGTGCATGGCAACCAGACCTGAGAAGCCCTCACCGGTAACAATGGGGTTCAGTGAGTGTGTGGGTGTGTGTCTCTCTCTGTGTGTGTGTGTGTGTGTGTGTGTGTGTGTGTGTGTGTGTGTGTGTGTGTGTGTGTGTGTGTGTGCATGTGTGTGTGTATGTGTGATGTGTTGGTGCATAATTAGTGGCAGCATGAAAGCGAGGTGGTATTAATTATTACGATTAAAACATTAGCCATGCAGATTATGCGCACGGTGTGCTGAAATGGCCCTGCCGTCCCCCTGACCTACAAACCTCTGCGCACCGCCCGCCCGCCCTGCACCAGAAGGAAGACACGTAATTGTGTTTCCAGTTCTTTCTCAAGATGCCTGGCATAATTAGCGAGCTTCGCGCCCGAAAGAATAGGGGGCGATTTGGAAGGCGTCCAAATTGGAATGCTTAATGAAAAAAAGAGGGGGGGAAAAATAAAAAAAAGTAGCGTGGTGAAGGGTAGTCTGTCAAAAAAAAAGAGGGATGCAAACTTCTCTAGGGCGAATGTGTTCATGTGACTTGGCCGTGTTTAAATGGAGTCGATCAATCCCATGAGCTGGGTGGGGTAGGGTGTGTGTGGGGTGGGGGAGGGGTCTGAGAGAGGGTTTGGGGCAATACTAAACAGATTTTGAGCCAGAAGGGCTCTGCAGTTAAAGTTTAATGAAACCATTCACACAATAAGGGACGGGGCCGTGCACAAAGCCGCACAATGGCTGACCCAAACTGGGGAAAAAGGCCTTTGTCATATGTCTGCCTTTTCTTTTCACTGAAGGGGCTGAACACTGAAAATGCATCTGTTTATTGATACAACTGAGACAGACATATTGCTAATGTTTTTTCATTGTTGTGAAAACGGCATGTTAAATCAGATTGTGCTATATGTACACTGATATTATCATATATTACAGATTATATTACAGATATTTTAAATAATAGATCCATTGTTTAAGGGTACAGACTGACCAGAGCAGTCATAGTCTTGCATGCTTGCAGTCTTTTGACTGGTTATTTTGAAAACACAATTGTACAGTTTATTAGGAATATTACTATTCACAATGGAAAAAATGAACTGAATTAATGATAGTAGATATCAAGAAAACATCCATGGACACAGCTGCATGCCATGAAAGAAAAGACAGACCGTTGCAGTGCAATCTTTAAAAAATGTACATAATTTACCCCCTCATTTGAAACAGCAAAGGGTCTGGCAATGGCGCCGAAACATGGCACTGCCTTTGAACCACAGGAACGCGAGCCGGGCAGAGGGACAGATGAAAGTCACACACAAGTTCCATCTTTTTCTCTCTCGCGCGCTCAGACACACACAGACACACACACACACACACACACACACACACACACACACACAATATATCTCCCTCCCAGTGCCATCTCACTCAAATAGCTATGTGCTAATGAAGACACTCCAAACATAACCCATAGCCCTCCAGCACTAACACCTCCCAATTAACACCCCACAGTATGAAGCCTTCCATTACCTTCCAAACTGAGCAGGCCAAGCACCAGTATTGGTCCCCCGTAATGGAAAATAATTCAGGAGCTAAGAGGGTTTGATTACTCGACTGCAAAGGCCCTCTGCACACACACGCAAGCTAATACCTGGGTTCATCTCAGGAAAATGCCTTTGAAGATAATTAAATTGGCTTCCTACCGATGATTATTCATTAGGCCCTTGTTCTTCAGCTGAGCACTGTCTCTGCTGGACCTTTTTCTAAGTGTGTGTGTGTGTGTGTGTGTGTGTGTGTGTGCGTGTGTGCGTGTGTGTGTGCGTGTGTGCGTGCGTGTGTGCATGTGTGTGTGTGTGTATGTCTAGGAGTTCTTACAGAAAGCATCAACTGCAGAGAGGGGGGAGGACTGTTTTGGTGAGATGAGTGGAGTGGGTGCTGTTACATTCTCTCTTTGGATTGACTTTCACACTGACTCACTTGAGAGTTAAAATGGGCAAGTGGAAAGTGCTGAGGAATAATGTAGGCACGAGGACTGCACACACACACACAGTGAGCATTGTGTGTGTGTGTGTGTGTGTGTGTGTGTGTGTGTGTGTGTGTGTGTGTGTGTGTGTGAATGTGTGTGTGTGTGTGTGTGTGTGTGTGTGTGTGTGTGTGTGTTGCAGAGAGCTGTCAAAAAACACCCTGGTTGACTGACTCATATCACTACAGTTAAGAAAGGGAGCTGAAAGAGTGGGAGGCAGACATCTAGGTTCGACCTCTTGTTTCCCTGCAGTGTCATGACAACAGCAAGGCCAAATACACCAGGTTTGCGCAAGACATCACACACGGCATGCCATGGTAACCCAAGGAAGTACACTCAACATGACACACAGGAACTACAAACAGAAAAACTGAGTGGAGTCGAGAAGTCACTTAACTGAACTGAAGTTTAAACAATGTATCTGATGCAGAGCATTAATTACATGCTGTCTGTAGAATTAATGGTGTGTTTGGTACCTTCTCTGTCAAACAATGAACCCCTGAATAAGATGATGTTAGTGGTCTGCAAAACACTCTGTAGTCGGTTTTGGCCATATTTTGCATTAAGTGTCCTTAACTACTATGTACTAAGTTAGTAAGTTACTAAGTTAATCTGTACTAAGTTAGTATGGTGTTAGGATACTTGATTTTCCATATGTCTGCGAGGGTTCTCTGGAGATCCACATGATACCAGTTCTGTTGGAAATCCTCAGATAATATGCCCATACTGTACACAAATGCTGTCTCTAATCGCCCACTTTAAGGCTTATCACTGGCCAACGTCTTTTGTTTATTTATTTTTCCTCTCTAGTGAGGTCTTTCATTTGTTCAGCCTTAAGTGGGTCAGTGTATTTACAGCAGGCTGGCTTATCGGCATTGCAGAGTAATAAATACTCTTTAAGAGCTATGCTGACATACAGAAGTTTCAGGCTCTGCCAAGACCAAAACTCAGCTGTAGTGTATAAACAGTCGTACAAGAGTATCCACATTGTGGCATCAGATAATTGTCTGTGTGAGGATATAGATCAGATTTATAACTACAGCAGTCCCATCGTCAGTAATTTGGCGGTCACATGATTACATACTGTACTGTTGTTTTAGAAAGTACATATTGTACTGTTGTTTTAGACAACATGGATTGTTAAACATGACCTTCCTGCTTTCCTCCAACACTTTGACGTGTCACTTAACATGTCAGCCGGTGGGAAAAGTCAACATAACGGAATAAATGAGACATGAGGAGACATGAGGAAAGTGAAAGTGAGGGAGGGAGTGAAAAGACATGGCAGAAAGAGAGAGAGAGAGAAAGTGCCTCTGTTTCCTACGACTGTCGGATGGGTGCAGTGGGGAACAGTGTACAGCTCCCTTACCTACTGCTGACAGTGATGTGCATCTGTGTTTCAAAATTCAATGCTCAGGGTCACCATGTTACTCTCATCACACACACACACACACACGCACACACACACACACACACACACACACACACACACAGATGCTGATTCAGTTTCCCACATACCTTTTCCCCCTCCCCTCCCCGCCCCATTCCACTCCAACTGCCCCTGAAGCCCCCTGCTATTGCCACTGTCACACACACACACACACACACACATACATACACACGCACACATACACACACACACACACAGGATACACCTCTTCAGCGCTCCGCCTGAGCCCCCACTTTCACCGCCTGACAGCCGTCAAATCCGCAACACCTCACATGACAAGTGGTGTCAGATAGCGCCGCTGCCGGTGTGACGTGTGACATTCAGCCGGGCGCATTTACCGCTGGGGTGGATCGCAGAGCTGCTGAGTTGCCGCACCCACTCCACACACACACACACACACCACACACACACACACATACATACAAACACACTCCCACACACACAGGCACAACGACTCACTTCCTCTTCTCGATGACACCTCACACACACACACATACTGTATGTCGAGGCCACTTTAAGCCATTTCTCGTCCAAAAATGCATCTTTCAATTTGTCTCTCTTTCTCTCTCTCCCTCTACTTAGACCCTAAACTCTCTCTCTTTCTCTCTCTCTCTCTCTCTCTCTCACACACACACACACACATACAAACACAAACACACATTTTCACTGAGTTCTCCTTTTCTAGTCTGCTAACTTCTCTCACAAACTTTATCTTTCTATTGTTGAGAGGCAAAGAAAGTGTTCCAAAGCCACTGAGCCATGGTGGCATATGTACAAACCCTTCCCTGTGGTTTCTCACTGCCGCACGTCTACACTGCCATGCAGTGCGCACATGTCTCAGTCGCACATCACTTTCTGATGTGCACAAGCGATCTGAAAACCATCCTTTCATGGCTATTTTTGGGGGGTCTAGAGGAGGAAGCGTGAATAATTAAAAGCCATCAATCTGTTCCTTGTTTGGGACCATGACCTCGGGCTTTGGCTACGTTATTGTCATCTCGAAATCTCATTCCAGTTGCCACAACAGAACCGTAAACAGGAACTATATGATGGGCGTGCAGAGAGCAACAGACATGTTCTACAGATTCTTTTTCTGACGTGTTTTCTGACATGTTTTCTGATGTGTTTTCTGACGTGTGTTTTGTTGTTTTAAATATGGGCAAGCACCGTTGCGGTCATTTCACCAGGTGTTCCTGCTGTATTCATTCCAAGTCAGTAATGCAGTTTAGCTATTTGTTGTGAGGCGTGTTGCCAGTTTGCCCTTATAAAGGATAAATACACACCATTTAGAGTCTCTTCCCACCTCTCACGCTCTCTTCCTCTCTCTCACGCTCTTCATCTCTCTTCATCTCTCTCACTCTCTTCCCCTCTCTCTCTCTCTTTCCCTCTCTGTAACTGCAGTGAAAGCGACTGATTCGATAAAAAGCGAGGGAGCAGCTCATTGCATTACTAAAGACGGCAATGTCTGTACAAGGCGAGCCACGCGACACTGTGGGGCCTTTCACAGGAGGGAGAGAAAGGGGACTATTTCAGAGGCTTGTTCTTTTTCAGTGAGGATTAAGCTGGACAAAGATGGCCTTCATGAGGGCTTCCCCCCTCTATTTAAAGGATGCCACAGGCCTCACAATACACAAACAAACAAAACAGACAGTTAAAAATGCAGACATTTATCAAAATATCACTCATTTACAAACACAAAATGGTTCTTCATATTTAAACTTATATACCAGATTCACTCTACCAGACTGGGAAACATTTAACACATAACAAAGTGCTGACGGTGAATTTCAAATATAGTTTGTTGACATGTTTGTGTTCATTTGTGCATGGCATATGTTTCTCATAGGTCAGTTGGGACACATAAATCAAGGCTAGATTTCCAGGTGTTTTGGTCTGTGTGTGAGATGTGTGCTCAAAATACAGCTACACATGTTGGTGGTTATCCTGTCAAAACTAGTGCAAATGACAGGCAGGGGGTTCTGGCTAGCTCCCAGCAGGTTTCTACAGTCTGCAGCAAAACAGCCAGCAAAACTAGCTAGCCTCTATAGCATGTGCCATTTCAAACACTGTATTACACTGATCTAATTTCAGCGACAATTTATTGCAATTTGATCAACAGCCTAAACACAAGCCTATGTGTTTGTATACTGTTTACCATGCTGGCAAATAGAATCAGCAATCCAGTAAGAAATCAAGCATCCCTTATTTAGATACTGTATTGACTGTGTGCATTAGGGTACATACTATTTCAAGCATGAAAATGCATGGGTAACACTTTACAATAACTACACACAATTCATCATTTATTAAGCCTTTGTTACTTATTAGTTAATGGTTTCTTCATCATTAGTAATTTCTTGTTCATACATAATTTATCATCAGTAAAGCATTTCTTCACACAATTATAAATGGTTTGTTCATAAATAAGCCTATCCAAAAAATATGTTTGTAAGTACATGATTTATACTTAATAAGTAATGAAACAACCATTTGAAATGAAATAATTTTCTTATTATAAACCAGTTGCAAACTATTACAAAATGCTTTGTTCATCATTTGTAAAGCATTGTTCCTATGTTAATTCTTATAAATTATTTATTTGTACACACAGTTATAAATGTTTGTTCATAGTAAATAAGCCTATATCTAAAATATGTTTATAAATTATTATTAATACTTAATAAATGTTGCAATAATATTTTGTTGATTAAGTAATATTTCCATTATTTAACAGTTGTTACATACACATGCACTAATGATTAGTTAGGGTGAGGATACATATTTTATAAACCACTTCCTAATACTATAATTCATGATTAACTCAGGAGTTACAAGTGGTTAGTTAATGATATTTTGTGAGCTTATCTAAAGTGAGGACTTTCTATAACCTGACTCTCGCCAGATGAATTTTGTTCCGCCTAGCTCCACTCATCCATCTGGGACCAATCCATTGGAGTGTTGCTTCAGAAGGCTGGGCCTAATCAAAAAATGCTTGCATATGATTGAATAAGCCACTTGTCCGTCATCTATTGACATGCTACTTCAACCACTCACATCGAAGCCAACCCGTGACGCTGATAACAGTCTCACAGTCGCTTCTACGCTATGTCACATCTATGAAACTTCCGCCCTGCGTCCTGATTGGCTGTACCATAAAATCGGTTGCAGAAATCACTCTCAATGGAAGAGGTCCCAGATGGATGTGAGTGAAGCTAGGCGGAGCTAGGCGGAGCTAAGCGGAATGAAATTCATCTGGCGAGAGTCAGGTTAGACTTTCTATGCCTTGCAACACATTTTCAAATGAGTTGTAAAGATTACATTCACATTCATTAATTTAGCAGACAAGCGACGTACACATGTCAATTAAATTGAAGGCCATTGACATAACAGTGAAAACCGGGAATCGAACCCCCAACTTTTCAGGCTACTGCATGCTAGACCTGCTCCTTATCCACTACACTACCTTGGCCCAGATAGAAACCCCTACAACTATGCAAGATTTTCTCTTTTCTTCTACTACACATTGTTTTTAAACATCTGTAAACTATTATTAAATGCTGTATTCTTGATTTGCAAAGTATTATTCCTACATTAATTCTCATTTGTAAATCATGTTTACACACAGTTAAAAATGGTTTGCTCATAGTAAACATTATCTATATTATATTTTTGAATTGACTGTTGTAATACCACTGGGCAGAGGTAGTGTAGTGGATAGGGAGCTGAGTTAACATGCAGTAATCCATGAAGTTGGGGGTTCAAACCCCGGCGTCCACCTTGCCCTTTAATTTCATTGACATGTGTAAGTCACTTTGGGTGAAAGTGTCGGCTAAATTAATAAACGCAAGTTTAAACTTTATAACTCATTTGTAAATGTGTTGCAAGGCCAGTGACGGACTGGACGGTCTGGCATTTGGGCAGATGCCAGAAAGGCCGCGGCCTCTCGTGGGCCGTTTGGGCCGGCGGCATGATCGTCGGGTATGCGCGGCCCCTTTCATCCTGTTCATTGTAGGCCTACATTATCTCTCGGCCCACTATAAAGCGTCAATAAGCCAAATGCCTTTAAGTCAGCTATTTATCTCTAACTTCTCTTCGCTAGTATGCTGAGGAAACTGATCAGTATTTATACCAGATATGAGTCTCTATACTACCATCATGGTGACCCTCAATATTTACATCAGTCTACATTCTTTTGTAGCCTTATTCAATCAAATGTTTAAAAAGTGCATTGTTTGAAATCGAAATACAATAAATATGCCTGTATGTAGGCTATCTTTTATTTTATTATTGGTTTACAAAAGTTATATGAAGCAATGACTTCTGGGAATTTCAAAACCGAATGCGTCTGTGTGTTAGGAGGTTGTTGGAAGTTGAAAGCTGAAAGATACCAGAGTCTGCTGAGGTTAAACTATGAGTATGAAACTATGAATCGAGGAATTAAGCGACAGAAGGGAGGAGCGGAGAAAAAGAGAGAGAAATCCAGGAAATTACTGTTGGCTGACAGTGAAAAATGTTAGCACTGCTAGCACTGCTAGCACCAATGTTCAAGACACTGAGCAAACAGACCAGGGGCAGAGAGTGAGACAGGAGGACAGTGAGGAAGAGGAGGAAGAACAAAATGAGCAAGAGGAGGATGATGTTGAATCTGACATGAATGAATGTATGGAACTGGCAACCAACACTGACTGTGGTGGATTAGCAGAAGCAACTATTGGGACCAATGCTGCAGGAGGGAGTGTCGCGACAGACACAGTAAGTGTATCTACTTCATTGGATCAGATCAATTATTTCAGTCGGCCAAACTCCACTACAATGGACATGTTTTTCAAATTCCATCCAAACCAGTTAGTTGATGATGCAAGTGTTAAGAAAACATTTAATCGGAAAGATGGATCACAGCGCAAATGGGTCAGCTATAGTGCAGATCAGCATTAGCTATTTTGTGCCGTCTGTCTAGCGTTTTCAAAAAAGACAGTGCAGAATCCTTTCATGTATGGATGTAACGACTGGAGACATATACACCAGAGGCTAAATGAACACGAAAAAACTGCAACCCATCTAGAATGTGTTAAAGCATACTTTTCATGGATGAATAACGCACACATTAAATCTCTGATCTGTAGCAATCAAACGACATCCTTGCGAGAACAAGTGCGCAAGAGACATCAAGTTTTAGAGCGTGTGGTTGACATTGTTAAACTAATTGGAAAACGCGCACTTAGTTATCGCGGCAATAAAAATGAATCAACAAGGTCATTAGCTGATATGTCTGTTGATCACGGGAACTTTCTAGAAATACTTTTGCTACTCAGCAAATATGACAGCTGTTTACAGCAACACATCGCGGAATGTATTGAGAAGAGCACAGTAGGGCAGGGGAGAGGTGCATTTGTGACATTAATGTCCAAAACGACAGTAAATTCTGTCATCGAGGCTATACGCCAGCTTATTAAGGAGAGGCTATCTTCTGAAGTCACCCAAGCCCAAATGTATTCCGTACAAATTGATACAACACAGGATTTGACAGCTAGAGATCAGTGCAGTGTTATTGTCCGCTATGTCACTGACACTATCCACGAGAGGCTCGTCGCAGTTGTTCAGTGTCAATCCTCAACAGGAGAAGACTTTCTGAACCTGCTTAAACAAACGCTGGAGTCTTGCGGCATAGAGATGAAGAATTGCATAGGGAATTCAACTGATGGAACCGCTAATAAGGGACATATAAGGGGTTCTCTGCTTGGCTGTCCAAAGAGTCTCCAGGCCAGGTTCATGTTTGGTGCTACGCCCATGTACTAAACCTGGTTATGTCCGAGACCACAAGTGTCGTTATAGCTGCAGCATCACTGTTTAACCTATTAAATGACATCGCAGTGTTTTTCCGTGACTCTGATCAGCCAGGATCCCAAACAGAGAAGGATTTCTTTGATAGGCGAGACGCGCTGGTCTTAAAAAGATGCTGCCCTGACGAAGATTTTTGGATTGTTTAACAAACCAGACAGTGGTTTATATGTGGCACTTGTGCACACATTGTTTCAGATACAGGACAACGCACGCTTCACAACACAAGCGCACGCAAAGGCACGCACCTACGTGGAGGCACTTTTAAAGTATGAGACTGTTTTGACCGCACAGTTGTTCCTGCGCATTTTTGCACTGACCGCACCTTTATCAAAGTACCTCCAAACCAGCGGCATGGATCTCTTGAGTGCCCATCGAATGGTTAGGGAAACACACCAGCAACTCAAAAACTTTGTGCGAGATTTTGATGCTGTCAAAGAGGCTGCAGACAAGTTTGTGGACTGGACAAACTCAAAGTTCGAAAGTGAGGATGCTGAGGTAGAGGTAATGGACACATTGCCGGAAAAACGCCATAAAAAAAAGAAGGCAATGCCGGGAGAGTCTGCTGAAGCACTGGCCAACACCGACGCATTGGTGGACTACAGAATAAAGGTACACAACATAGTTCTGGATACCGCAACCAACTGTATGCATCGTCGGTTCCTTCAGCACGGAGAATTGTATGCCGATCTAGCATGCCTTGATCCTCGGAATTTTCCCCTCATAAAAGATAATAAACTGCCCCCAAATGCACTTCAAAACATAAATAAAGTAAATGTCTGCTTAAATTCAGTGAAGATGCTACGGTCGACAATCTACAGTCGGAATTGACACACCTTGCTACGCACTGGGACAGCCTGAAAAAGTCTCCTCTAAACGAGTACACAGTCAGAGCGTCGGACTTTGATGATGCCGCGGAGCTAGAGGAAGATACAGAAATAAACCTGGTGAGCAAGAAATGTGCTACCTGCAAGAATTCTGCAATCTGCTGTTATTTCCTTCTCCAGCAGTTAAACCTATTTACCTGTGCCTACAACAATATATGGTCAGCATATAAATTCCTACTAACGCTGTCATGTACTCAAGTGGCATGCGAACGGAGTTTTTCCACGCTTAAATTCATCAAGAATCGCCTAAGGACACAATTGTCACAGGATAATTTGGAGGCCTTTATGCTGATGGCGACAGAGAAAGATCCTGATGAACTTGGATGCTGATGACGTGAATGACAGGGTTGCGGAGAAGAGCAATCTCCTTCGCACCTTGTTAACTGCATGACGTTAATTAGGCTAAGACATGTTTGTGGAGCGGCTGCTCTGATGATAGGCTATTCTTTTTTCATTTTCATATTTCATATTGCATTCATTTTTTTTGAGTTGTGCATTGATATATCCATGTTCTTGGTTCAGTCTTTATGCATATTAAAGTTAGAGTTCAACACCAATGGGGCTACAAACGTGGTGTTATTTCCGTGCATGTGAAGTTATATCTGTGTGTTGCGGGCACGTGCACCCCATGTGGGCCGCTGGTTGGTGAAAATGCCAGGGCCTTTTTTTAATCCCAGTCCGTCACTGTGCAAGGCATAAAATGTCCTCACTTTAGATGAGCTCACACAATATCATTAACTAACCACTTGTAACTCCTGAGTTAATTATGAATTATAGTATTAGGAAGTGGTTTATAAAATATGTATCCTCACCTTTTACACCTTTTATTTAACAACTGTTAAATAATGGAAATATTACTTAATCAAAAACATATTATTGCATAATTTATTAAGTATTAACAATAATGTATAAACATATTTAAGATATAGACTTATTTACTATGAACAAACTATTTATAACTATTTATGTGAACAAATGCTTTACTGATGATAAATTAGAAATTACTAATGATGAACAAACCATTAACTAATAAGTAACAAAGGCTTAATACATGATGAATTGTGTGTAGTTATTATAAAGTGTTACCAATGCATTTTTTACCCCAAGTCAACTTAATTATAAATGAATATAGTTTATATTGCTATAAATACCATTAGGCTCATTAAACACATGTGCCTATAATTTCACTTCTAAACATAATTAACTAGTCAAAGCAATGGCATGTTCTGTCTTCTCACTTGGAGCTGTTTGCTCCTCTGTGGTAAAATTCATTAGAAGTGTTACTACGGTTACAATACGGTTACTTCCTGGAGATAATGTAATCAAAGGACGTCACTCGGAGCCATTCTGGTGGTCCTTTTCCTTGCCAGGCTGAACTGAAGCCCTGAATCTCTGACGTGAGCATGCAGTGATACACACACACACACGCACACACACACACACACACGCACACACACACTCACTGAAAACGTAGCTAATCACAGACGGCACCCTCAATTACAAGCCGCACATCAAAGGGCCCCGCTTTTTAACTGCCCCCATTCCTGCGAGACAAGCTGTCCCCCTTTCAAACAGAATCTCAAATCAAGATTGCGAACGACTCAGCAATTACCCAAATTACCTTAACTTCTCAGTCAGTTGACACGCCTTGCAGGGCCCAGTCATCACAGAAATAGCTATCCGCGCTGAGCTGCACTTGATGTATATCATAAATCTTAGAAGTTCATGTGGTTGAGGAAAAGAGAAAGACCATGAGGAGAACAACCCCTGAAAGAGTAAACTGGCGGTTATTTTAACAGGACACTTAGCAAAACATCCAACAGGTTAACGGAAACTGAACAACTGAATAAAACTACACCAGGTGCTAATAACTAGCTACAGTATCTGCAGCCACTGCTGCTTGAGTAAAGGCCGACTATGTAGCCCTGGTGTATCTCCGGCCAACATCCTTGAAATCCCTCTGATGTTAGAGGTTAGTGGGACAGCATGGTAATGACTACAGTATGGAATTCATCAGGCAGTTGTCAGTGATTTCATCACCCAGGGGCTCTCTGAACAGCAGTCGCCATGGCACCCATCACCAAAACAACGCTTGTCCTCATGGTGAAAACAGAATTGAGGTGTGGTTTTGCTGACTCAGCATGTGTTTTAACGTCGGAGCTTTTATCGTACAGCGCTGCTTTCCTCCTCCTTTTCCTCCATGAACCCCCTCCTCCATCATGACCGCTCCCTCCCTCCCTCCCTCAGCTGTTCCTCCCGGGCTTTAATTATGACACACGTGTTCCCCATTCCGCATCACAAGACGCCCTTTGACAGAGTCATGGCAATCACACACGCAAAGACACATAGTCACACACACACACACACACACACACACACACACACACACACATTAGCACAGCTCAGCTGTGGGTCAGTAACTCGTCATTCGTGGAGAAATGGACACAGTAGAAAAGGGATGAAAGAGAGAAACAGAGAAAGTGGATGGGAAGGGAGAGAAAGACATATATGGGGAGAAAGGGAGTAAGACAGACCACAGAGGAGAGAGGGCAAGTAAGGAGAGAGATGAGAGAGAGATGAGAGAGAGAGAGGGGGAGAGTCTGTCCCACATGTGATGGGTGTGTAGCATTAGGGACCAGGGGCCGTTATATATATGAGGGCAGATCACAGAGCAGTCAACTTCCTATGTGTGTGTGTGTGTGTGTGTGTGTGTGTGTGTGTGTGTGTGTGTGTGTGTGCATGCGTAGGAAGGCTTGGGAGTGGTTGGGGGGGGTATACTGGGGTCAAGCCAAACAGCGTCCTGCAAAGAGACAGGGTCGCCAGAGCCCAGCGATTGTTTGGGCAACAAACAGCGTGAAGAGAGAGCAACAGGAAGTCCACGAAAGAGGGAGAAGAATGTTGCAGCCAGTCTCAGTGCCTCGGCGACCACGGGGAGCCATGCATCAGCTCGGCCTGACAAGGCCACACATTCTTCAGTCACCTCGCGGCAGGCCCGGGGCTTAAGGCTCTCCTTAGGAGGGGAGACCTCTCAGCTCTCCTCCCTGGCTGCCCACGCTGACCCACATTCCTGGACTTCATGCTGCAGAGGTCCACACTCTTGGAAAGACTAAAAGGCCGTTCACACCAAGAGCGATAACTATAACGATAGCTAAAGGTTGACACCGATGATATTGTTCTTCATGTCGTTATCGTTATAGTTTATGTGTGGACGTTGTCATTCATATGAGTTAGTGCAATACTTTTTGCCGTTATCATTAATAGTTAGTATAGTTCTTGGCAGAGGTGGGAGTAAGTCACACATGTGCAAGTCACAAGCAAGTCTCAAGTCTTAACCTTCAAGTCTCAAGCAAGTCCAGGTCATTTTTGTGACAGTCAAGCAAGTCAAGTCAAGTCATAGCTTGGGTCACGCAAGTCAAGTCAAGTCATAGCCAAATCATTGAAATTCATGATGATTTACCCATGTTTTCATTTTAAAATAAGCTACAATAGGCTAGTTATGAACTGCTGGAGTTTTATTTGTAACAATCAAATAGACATTGCATTCATTCAAGCTACATAGCCTCCACATACATATGAACGGTTTATAGAATAAGATGAAATGTATACGTATAATATAAGTATATATACTTTTTTGATCCCGTGAAAATTTGGTCTCTGCATTTAACCCAATCGGTGAATTAGTGAAACACAAACAGCACACAGTGAACACACAGTGAGGTGAAGCACACACTAATCCCAGCGCAGTGAGCTGCCTGCTTCAACGCCGGCGCTCGGGGAGCAGTGAGGGGTTAGGTACCTTGCTCAAGGGCACTTCAGCCGCGGCCCACTGGTCGGGGCTCGAACCGGCAACTCTCCGGTTACAAGTCCAGAGTGCTAACCAGTGGGCCACGGCTGCCCCTAATATACATATATGATATAGTTATATATATATATATACCCTAATATAGTATACGAATAAAAATAAATGTATTTCAAGTAGACCTATTATAAAATAGCCTATTATTGTTTCAATATGCCTCAAATATTAGGTAGCCTAAGCTACATCAAATCATGAAAATATATTCAAACAGTTCAAGTTACACCTGTCCTGACCTGTCACATCTCCAGGGAACCAATAATGTTGAAAAAGTGAACTAATCAATCAATTAAATGCTGCCGCTGACGTCACTGCCAAAGTTTGACAAGCGCGACAGCGCAATTGGTTTTAGAAGGGTTTAGGACCGTCAATGCTATATCATATTATACATAAGCCTAACATGTGAAATAAGCTACTTTTCTATGCTGATTGCTGGCAGTTAGCTAGGCCTACTTAAACGTCCCACATACTCAACGCACCCGACCAGTAGCGCGACAATGTGACGTCACAGAAGCGCCGTAACCATTTATACTTTCTTTGGTGGTCGCAAACACTAGTTGCAATATTCTCCCTGAACAGAGGTGTCGCTGTTGTGAAAAGACTAACATTAACTACTTACACAGCAGAAGAAGCTGCAGTAAGAAACACCAGTAGCTAGCCTCTGTGATGGTACTTCAGACTTTGGTTGCTACTATTCACAACTACCATCAACATTATCATGTAGTTTCCAAGGTGTGTGCACAGGTAGATAGATAGATAGATAGATAGGTACTTTAGTCATCCCAAGGGAAATTTTAATAATTTAAACAGTTTAGTTAGCTGGCTAGCTAGTTAGCAGCTGGCTGAGTTTGTGTAATTTCCTGAAGTGGAAAGAGATTATGTTCAGGCCTTAATAGATATCCTTTGTTTGAAAATAAATCGTTTCTATTCTTTCCTCTTAATTCCATGTGTTGCAACTCTCACTGGTAACTTTGTTAACTTATCCAGCAAACTATTAAAAATTCACGACTGTAACAAAACACTGCAACTCGCTTGCCCTCGAACTAGTCCATCTTTCCTGTTTCCGCCTTGTCGCGCTCATCTGAAAAAAAATGAGTGGTGCGCTACCGTGTGCTACACGGCCAAAACCCTGGTGCGCCAGAGAGATCTACGTCATTTTGACGTCACATTGTCGCGCTACCAGTCGGGTGCGTCAGGTATGTAGAAGCCATTACTGTTGTTAGCCTACTACTAGGCTGTAACTTATGGAACAGGGACGTGTTTAAGAGGGAGGGAGAAAGAGAGGCACTTACTTTAGGTTACATTGGCAACCTTTTCGCTATATATCAAGATTAAACTTAGACAAGAAATTGTTTCACTTTGCCATTTCACACATTTTAACCTAATATGGCGTTAACTAAAAAGGATAATAGATTCAAAGCCAACTCTTAACATGCCTCAAATTTGACGTTATGTTTCTAACACGACTAAGGGACTGTACGATATTTACGGGGGGGGGGGCTAAGATCATTTTTTAAGCCTTAGGGGAAGGCCCAGGAGAAATTTTTTGGCCTGGGGGGAGGGCCGAGGAAAATTATTTTTTTTCTGATCCATGATATTTTTTTTCCCTGATCAATGATCCGTTTTCGATATTTTAAAAGGTTTGTAGGCCAAAACATGATTCACGTCTCTTTGACAGAGTGGGCGAGTCCAAAAAAGTCGCAACCCTACCTGAATCTCCCACAACCCCCCTCGTAAGCTTGCAGGTCACCCGCGGTTATGAGTCATAAACAAAATATTTTAATGATATTCGGGTCATTTGCGGGCGGGTCAGTTAAAATGAATTAAATATATATTTTCTACAAATAGGCCTACTTAAAATATCATGAGAAGGCTAGCATCAATACAGTAAAGCATCAATACAGTAAAGTCAACAGTAAAGAAGCTGAAGATGCGAGTTAAAATAATAAAGACACCCCTTCAGGAAAAGCGATATAGGCTATGGGAAATATTGGGAAAAGTTCTTAAAGAAGAT
Organism: Alosa alosa; assembly: GCF_017589495.1. Classification (NCBI taxonomy): domain Eukaryota; kingdom Metazoa; phylum Chordata; class Actinopteri; order Clupeiformes; family Clupeidae; genus Alosa; species Alosa alosa. The sequence goes on from NC_063191.1 coordinate 33,108,856, forward strand.
GACAGTAGTACAAGTTATGGTCTATGTAGGCCTACTACTTGCGCGAAGCCATTTAAAAGTATGACAGCCGAAATTGCAGCCTGCAGGAATAAATGTTATGGCACAGACTACACAGCCATATCTACCGGTATGTATAGGTTCGCGCATGTATAAAAGTTTGTTTTACAGAAATGGACTACTGTCACACTGCATGCAGGCTATAACTAAAAGCACACATTTTGTAAATAAGCGGGTCGGATCGCGGGTCGGGTATCATTTTGTCCTAATTAATATTCGCGGTCCGAGTTGCGGTCGGGTTGATTAAAATATCGGGCGAGCCTACCCGTGTGTGTGTATGTGTGCTTATGACATTTGCTGGCCGTTTTAACCTTGTAAACGTCATTTTTCGACCAGTTTCATTTGATTCACGTAGGGGGGAGGGCCTAGGAGAATTTTTTTGAGCAGGGGGGAGGTAACCTGACTCTCGCCAGATGAATTACGTTTCGCCTAGCTCCACTCATCCATCTGGGATCAATCCATTGAAGTGTTGCTTCAGAAGGCTGGGCCTAATAAAAAAAATGCTTGCATATGATTGGATAAGCCACTTGTCCGTCATCTATTGACGTGCTACTACAACCACTCACATCGAAGCCAACTCTTGACGCTGATAACAGTCTCACAGTTGCTTCTACGCTATGTCACATCTATGAAACTCCCGCCCTGCGTCCTGATTGGCTCTACCATACAATCTCGTGCTGAAATCACTCTCAACGGAAGAGGTCCCAAATGGATGTGAGTGAAGCTAGGCGGAGCTAAGTGGAACGAAATTCATCTGGCGAGAGTCAGGTTAGGGGGGAGGCCCCTGGAACTGGAAAAAACAGGGGGGAGGGCCAGGCAGAACATTTTTAACCCGATCGTCTGGCGACCGGCCCTCCCCCCGCTAAATATCCTACAGTTCCTAACTTCGGATGAAAATCAACGTGGTGGTGGTTATGTCGCTATTTTGCACACTTGCAAGTCTCCTCGCGTGACGCATGCAACAGCACCTAAGCAGATTTTCTAAAATCGTAAAGTTAACTCTAAATAAATAAAAAGTCAAGTCATTACAAGTCATTTGTCTCAAGTCTAAGTCAAGTCTCAAGTCATGAATAGCAAGTCAAAGTCAAGTCGAGTCTTTTATACATGTGGATCAAGCGAGTTTTAAAGGGGAACTTGGCAGGATTTCCCCCTCTGCTGGAGAAATTGTACATTATGCTATTTCAAAACTGTGGGAAAAGGTAACGATAAAGCACATGGATTTGTTTACAAGCTAGCAAAACGGTTAGCATAAGTTCGGCAGACAATGTGGATGTTACAAGGTAAGAAACACGATTTAAAACGAGTTTCTTGTTTCTCACTTCTCTTTCCGGGATGGTAGTCTCAATGTTGCAAGGTTGGTTTTCCGCCAGGGACGCTAGGGGCAGCGGGAAAAGTCACCATTTTCACCGGAACAGGTCATTTAACCATCCAAATGATTTCTAAACGGGTTTATTACGTTGAAATAGTTGCCAAGTTCCCCTTTAAAAATGTGACTCGAGTCGGACTCGAGTCAAGTCATGTGACTCGAGTCCCCCATGTCTGGTTCTTAGTGTGCATGGCCTTCATTGATATGATGATCAAACCCTGGTACTGTGCAGGACCCTAGAATAGATCTGGCCGGACCTGAAGAACATGCCACAACTGTGTTCCAGAGATAGTCCAACACAGTTCCTCTGAATGGCTCTACATAAAACCTGGTCCACACTAAGAACACTTTGTTCCAATAAATTGTTCCCCAAAGAGCAAAATGGTCCAACATTGCTATTGAACTTATAACCAAATGTTTCCAAAAGGGTTTTCATGAAGACACTGCATAACTTTTAAAATATTCTTCTAGAAAAAAAAGAAACCTTGATCTCATTCAGCTGTGTTCCCTTAATGCACCCAATACTTTTCGATAATTTGTAGGGTTTGGACAGACTTAGATATACATATGTATTCCAAAACATACTAAGATAATTACATTATATAAAAGATGAATGGCCAGAGCATACTCTTAATTTGTAATGTAGCATGATACACTTCCACTGCTTAATGTACAGACATATTTCACATCCTCCATATGGAGATGGTTAAAAGCACATGTTATGCACGTTGCTTTTCCTCAGACATCTGAGGATGGCGACTCTTAAGACATCCAGTGTGCTGGTGAACGTTGTTGTATTTAATACGCTACAGTCCAACGGGGACTAATCAGACATTTATGAGAGGAGCGCCATTGTGAACACATTTTTCCTGTTTTCTCACTGCGGCGTTTCCCCTGGGGCAGGATGGCTATGTGAAGAGAAAAAAAAACACACCCAGTGTTGTGTTTATTTCTTTAAAGAGGAGCTGAGGACATCTTGCAAGGCACTGGCAACTTCAAAGTGGGAAAAAAAGCATGGGGCTCATTTCATTTCACATTTCCGCATCTGAACTCTGAACTTTGTCAGTTCAGGTTAATCATGATCAGAAATGTCATCAGATGCCTTTGAATGCAAGTACAGCCTTTGAGTCAACGGAGTTGGCATGGGATGTTAATCTGATACACAACAAAGAAAGCAAATGATGTGTATGGTACATAAATAATCTGGTATTTGGAAAAATGGTCTTTATTTCATTAAAGTTAAGATCTTGTTGTTGCTTAATGTAATTGATATGCTTTTTTGGTGCTTGGGTCAGTTCACCTCATGTGACATTAAGTCTGAAGTGAAGTTACAGAGAAGAGAAATGAAGTGGATTCTAATAAAGTGAACCTGGGGTTATGTTGATGCTGGAAAAAGTTCAAGCCTAACTGTCGCTGAGTAAAATGGACTTTTGAAGATGGAATTTGAAGATGATGACATCAGTGTTCATAATGAAAAATTATCCACACTTGGGGTTGTCCTCAGCATGTACAAAATGGATTGGAAGTGGAATGCAGTGGAAATGACCCAGGACCTTATGAAACACATCCGCTTTAAACCACACACTTTACAGCAGACAGTCAGAGCACTAAAAGGAAGTAACTAACTGGCATATCCGTTTATGACGTTTCCCTTTGTCTCTTGATGTGTCCATCAGTATAATGCATGAAAACGATGCCATGACCCAAATGAACGCCTGCATCGGTGTGGCCAGCCTTGAGCATTAGAATGTCAGAACCCCGCCAGTGCCCTTTACATTTTTCTGTCGTTGCCTGCATGGTGAAGGTCTTCTGTATTCCTTCCTCTGACCTCAGCTCTCTTCCTCCGCGTGAAGCGCTCTTATCTCACCACACCCTGAAGGGGCTCCTTTTCCTGCCCAGGCTCCGCCTTGCACGGTCCGATTTTTACCCACGATGCACTGCGGTGGAGCAGCAGACGATTCACGTGAAGTGGAACACATATGACCTGTTATGTGACTCATTTTAGGATGTCAGTTTGTTTTGGAGAGGCGCTGGTTGGCATGTGTGAAGAACTGTGTGCCGTGTCAAACGGTCACACTTTTTATTGGGGGGGGGGCTTTCCCCTCCCCTTTGTACCAACGTGTGTCTGTGGAACATTTATTATTCATTCATTAGTGCTGGAGAAAAACCCAACAGATGTGAACCAAACTGCTGGGTTGTGGAGACGAAAGGGGGAATCTCTTCCTCTCTGTCCCACTCTCTCAGTAGCTCTCTCTGTCCCACTCTCTCTCTCTCTTAGTAGCTCTCTCTGTCCCACTCTCTCTCTCTCTCTCTCTCAGTAGCTCTCTCTGACTCACACGTTCTATCTTTATCTTTCTCTACCTTCCATTTTCTCAATGCATCACACTTTATATGTCACCCTCTCTTACACCTCTCTCTCTCTCCCCTCTCCATTTTTGCCACCCTCCACTCTCTCTCTCGCTCTCTCTTTGGAATGCCTGAGACATTCAGGTGTTTGCCGCTCGGCTTAATGAGTTGCATGGGAATAGGAGCAGCAGCAGCGCCAGCAGCAGCAGCAGCCTGCAACACTGGCTCTCCACCCTCCAACAGCACACTGTTTACCCACCATCCAAACACGCCAGGAAGTCTTTTGTTTCTTAGTCAAGAGGGTTTGTGTCTGTGTGCATGTGTGTGTGTGAGCGCGCGTGTGTGTGTGTGTGTGTGTGTGTGTGCATGTGTGTGTGTGTGGAGGTGGATGAGAGGCATAGATCTTTTGTTTTGAGTACACAAGTGTGTTGAACAGCGGAGAGAGGGTGCGTGTGAATTGAGGTCGATCCAATGCAGAATGCCTCCATTGTTGGCGGGAACCTGCAAGTGAGACTGGCCCTTTGTCTTTACACACGCGTGCGCACGTGCGTTTCCTTCAGAGGTTATTGGAAGGATGGGCCGGGGCCAAAGGAGTGGCATGGTTCCCTCGTCCCAGCAACACTCAGCAGAAACCAAAAGAAGCTCCAAACCCCAGAGCACAAAAACACAGGGGAAGTGGAAAAAAGGGAAGTGGGCTGTGGGTCTCTTCGTGAGAACTTTTCTGTTTTTTAAGGCGTTTTATTTTTTCCCTGCGACGCTCGGAGAAATCTTCCTGCGATTAGCGTGGCAGCTGCGACAGGGTCTGAGAATGACTGGCAGCGGCGCCCTGGCTGCACGTTTACCCAGCATCCTCGGCTCCTACAACAGCTGTTCTGGCCAGAGGCAAGAGACGGAGTCTGGACTGAGAGGGGAGGGAGGGGCCTGGGCCACCCCTGGAGCTCTGAGAGAGAGAGAGAGAGAGAGAGAGAGAAAAGGAGGGTGTGAGAGAGAGAGGTAAGAAAGAAGAGAGTGGAATAGAAGAGGGAAAGAGAGAAGAAATAGAGGAGAGAGGGAGAGAGGAAGAGAAACCACTTGGTGATTAGTCAGGGAGGGGCTGGCCAGGCACACTGGAACTGCAGAGGAAAGAGATCGTCTGCACCTCTAATGCTTCTACACATCTGTACTGGTGGCCTGCTCTCTGGAAAGAGTTGCTCATGGTATCTCAAGAGACATACACAGGCTGTGGATCAGAACGAAATAAAGAAAGAAAAATGCCTGAGCTTTTTTTTGAGCACCTGCTGAGTGTAGGAGAGATATCCTCTATTGTTTTCTACAAAATGATCAGCCGTCTTCTGTTGAAAACGTCTTCTATCCAGTGCATGGCGTAACTGAACCATGTACTATATTGAGTCGGTCGTTTTGAGCACATAGGCATCCTGGCCAAAAGACATGTTGTTCCATCTCTGGAATTCAGCATGTTTATGCAGCTGGGTAAATATCACTGACAACAGGACAACAGCAGCAACAGAAAATGAATATGTCGTTTACAATGTGATCAGCCTCTGTGTGCTGTATGCACTGTTGACACTTACAGTAAAATACAAAACACTACTGGACATGGGTCCCTACTGAATACAATTGTTGTAGAATACTGCTTGCTGTTCAGAAGCTCGAGTCTTTCTCTCTCTCTTTCTCTCATTCTCTGAGGTTGGTAGATGTGCCATTTGAGACACACATTAGGGCCACTTGGACTAGGCGTGTCCATCACAGAGTTAATGAGGTCATTAGTCATTCGGGAACACAGACAGAATGCTGCTTGTGTTACAGTCGAGGATTGTTCCTAATGAAATTAGCCAGCTCTCTCCGGTGCTCTAACCATCTGCAAACTTGAGGTACATCAAAGGCATCCCATGCCAGACATGCTGTTGTTATTCCTTGATGTTGGATCCCAAACACTTAGGGGTAATGTGAAGGTAACGGTCAGTTTTGTGTACATGGTGTAGGATCGTAACATTAAAACCCGACTTGGGGACACAACACGCTGAGTGCAACCCAAGAGAGCGGCAAGCCCCGTCAGAAGAACGCCCACAGCAGCAGGACTCCATCTCCAGGACATCAAACGTTGTGTGCATCAAACCGCTACACTCGGGCCAGACCCTTGTGACCACCGCCGCAGCCTGGGCCAACCCTGACACACGATCCAATCAGCACGCTGGATTTCCAGATCTCTGTTCGGATGCCAGCGCGGTGCCCATGGGAAATGGGCTGAGGTCTGCCACACAGTAAACGGCTGGGGCCATGTGTATTATCACAGTGACAAATTTACAGCAGCACCGTCTAGGGTGACTCACAGTGCCCAGGGGATGACGATGACATCAACAACGACAACACAGAACAGCACAGCGCAAGGGTAGAACAGCACAGAGCAGTCGCAACTATTTCTGCTCCTCTTCGAGTCAATAAAAAAAAAAAACACACACACACAAGCATGGCTAAATGTGGAGACGACGCCCCCATACACAGACGAGGAGGCAGGAGGACATGGACGCAAAACCCAAACACAGACACTGGGTTCCCAGACTCGCTTACACTGGGGTTGCTTCCTGAGGTTGCCCTTTGTGTGTTTTTCCTTTACTTACTTTCCCCAGCCATGCCAAGTCAGGGAGAGATGGATGGGCTAGCCAAGGGCAGAACATAAAGTAGGCAGAGACCACAGTTCACACATTAGTCAGAAGCTCTTCTATCGTCTGGGCCTCCTGCCAGCTCTTAACCCTTATTACAAGGCTTTTTATATTTTGCGCTGCCCAAAAAATAATGCCTCTGTGCCATTACAAAGGGTATTATAAACACTGGTAGTGCTGTATCAGTGCGTCTGATATAAATGGAAGCTTTAATTGCAGTCATTTCCTGTCTAAAATATTTCCCATGCTTTTTTCTGGTTGCTACAGAGGCCTGGTGTGTTTTCCCACCAATATGGAAGTCATTTGATAACATCCTACTGAATTAAAGTAATGTTTTATATTGTTATACCTCCTGGGATTCACCTTGTCTGAACCTTTCTTTTTCTCCTGTGACACCAAAAAAAGACATTTAATTTTGACTGGCTGTAATATTTCCTTATGTGAACCCAAGTCTGTTCGGTTACACTTTACTTGACAGTGTCGACATAAGAGTGACATGACACTGTCATGAATGTGTCATAAACAAGTCATAAACGTTTATGACATAACGCTTCTGTTATTAAGTGACATTCGGTTTTTGTCATAACAAGTTAGGGTTAGGATTAGGGTTAGGTTTAGGGTTAGGTTGAGTTATGGTTGGGGTTAGGGTTAGGATTAGGGTTAGAGGTTAGGATTAGGGTAAGGGTTAGGTTTCATGTGTCATGACAGTGTCATGTGTCATGTCACTCTTATGTCGATACTGTCAAGTAAAGTGTTACCGTCTGTTCATTACATAATATCTCCTTTTTTCCATTAAAAGCACATGCAGAAGCTGTGGTTTCTGTTTGCTTGCAGTTTATCTCAGACAGACAGGAATATAAGACACAGATTCACAGGTGTTTATTAATGACACGGACACCTTTTGTTTATTTTGTTGCGTCAGGAAGGCTCCCTAGGACTCTTGACCCTATTGGCAATGGCATGTAGTTTAGTTGCAAGACTGTCAAGGACTATTGGTGGGGTTGAGAGAGAGTTTTTTAGTCTGTGTAAATATAAGTGAGTGTGAGTATGTGTGTAATAAACATGTTGATACACATATGGGGAGGATATTTTGTGAGAGTATGTGTTTGTGCAAGAAGCATTCAAGCAGCACAGCAGTCCAGAGTGGCATATCTGTGTGTGTGTGAGTGTGAGTGTATGTGTATGAGAGTGTGTGTGTATGTGTGTGTGATGAGAGACAGTGGGGGATGTTAGGCAAGGCCCATCACAGCTGTTTGTTTACTGATGTTTTTTCCCCCCCTTCTCACGGAGGAGCGCAGCTTTGTCCTCTGGAGGTGGGAAGCCGGGCGGAAAACGTGATGCGACGAGCGAGATGCGCCCACCCCAGCCGCCGCCGCCAAGCTTCCCGTGGGGCCTGCCAGGTGGGAACGGGGCCCTGCCGGGGTCCCTGGGCTTTGTGTTCGAATATGTGTGTGTGTGTGTGTGTGTGTGTGTCTCAGAGACGTGTCCGTGACTCAGTCAACCAGCTGGAGCAGCGCTGGGTGAACAGTGGCACCACCAAGTGCCTCTCTCATGCTTCACGACGTGCTCCACATCGGCCCCAGACACACACATTAGTAACGTGATACAACACACAGGCAACCAAATCAACATACTTCACAGTCTGTGCACACGACACGCGCCCACGCACACAAACACACACACTCAGGCAGGCACTGGAGTTTCTGATGCCAGAGCGCAAGTGCAGATGGTGGGATCAGTGGAGCTCTCACCGTTCTCCTGACAAGTTTTTTATGTTTGTCTTTTTACTTTTTCCTCACTTTTAAAGGCCTTTACATTTATTGGCACTGAAGGGTCAAGGGGTTAGTACAGTGCTCAGCTATGGCACCAAACCAGAGACTGTTTGCTATTATTTGGAATTAAGGAAGTTCCCTAATGGGTTTGAAACAACGTCCCCCGAGGAATTCATGAAGCTCGTGCTGACAGCAACAAAGGCCCATGAATGGTCGCACAATCAAGCAACCACTGTTATTGTACGTGAAAGACGTCGAGACACAATGAATGATTGCGGTTCTTTGCCACAGTGGAAAACTTACTACCCAACTCAATCCAGACGCAATGACTGGTATTAGCAGATATAAGACATAAGACATAAGAATACAACAAGGGTTGGGTGTGTATTGGGGAGGAATGCGAGGGCTCACCATTAGAGGCCCCTGTGGACGTGAGAGTTAACAGATGTTGCTTCCTCCCTCTCCCTTCTACTCACCCTTCCTCTGCCTTTTCGAAGAAAAAAAGGCCTGCCCTGGCTCTTTCAACAACGGTCTTGGGAGCTCCAAATATGGCAAGTCACAGGGGAAGACTTGGGTCAGGGTGCTCTTTTTGCGTTTCCCACTGACCCCACAAGAGCGCTCGAAGCAGGGAGGGGCACTTCGGCCTCCACTGGGGCTGGGGGGAGGGGTGGGGGTTTGTAAAGCAACACCTCATTTGAAACAACAACATATTCCAAATGAGTCTCATCAAAGACTCACACGTACTTAATGCCGGCTGGAAATGGGACTTGAAAGGGTAACACTGACCACTAGTGATGTAAATGACATTACATTCCTCTGACACCCTGACGCTAATCCTGTGATTGATAGGAAAAATAAAAAAAGAGAAGAAAAATGCAAGCCATGAGTATGAGGCTCGCATTTCGTTACTTTCACGTCATCCTGTTCATGTGTCCTTTTTGCCACCTCCCTTGTTATCGTTGTAATCTAAGACCTGTGAGCTCGACGGTAGTTGGAATTTTTCCCAGATGGAGCTCGTGTTGAGATACCACAGAGCCATGGCTCTCCGTCAATGCTCTTAACTGGAGTCCAGCCCAAGTCTTCCTGACGCGGGGTGCAAAGGGATCAATAGATACGATTGAGTGACAGTCGACCAGGTGAGCTCAGAGAGACAGAGGGTTGGTCTGTTGGTCCATGCTGGCTTACAGTCTCATTGATATGTGGGTGGATAGGTGGCGAATGTAGTTCTCTGTTTCAGTCTGCCGATGATGCTGAGTAGGAGCAGATTCATATTTCAGATGACAGAGCGTGGGCTCTGATAATAAACATGTTTAATTCAGGGCTTGAAAAAGAAATCTGTGAATTTCATCCTTGTTCATGGAGGAGTATTGCATAAATGTTTTCTCTCTCTGTCTCCGACTCCACAAATAACAAATTGGCAGAGAAAAATGTTGCCTTCTTTCTTTTTGTATGTCCAGCCAATTTAGTGTCTGTCGTTCCAGCAATTCATTAAATTCCAAACGTGGGCTGTGAACGTCGATCGTGAAAGCCATCCAGCAGTACACAAAAGTGTTTGTTTGAATACCTTTCCTCTCTTATTCCACTCCAGTGTCAGTAAATTTCCTTCTTTATTTATAATCACTCTTAGACTAATACGTCTCTCTCTAGCTGTCTGTCAGCAATAATAAAAACAAATGGGGATCGGTGGAGGGCAATGTGTGTGTGTGTGTGTGTGTGTATGTGTGTATGTGTGTGTGTGTCGGGGGCGGGCGTGGGGGGGTGGGCACTGAGGAAAGAGATCCTCCGATCCAGCGCACAGACAGGTCAGCCACAGCTGGCTAATGAGACGAGGGCCGGAGGACGAAGGAAGAGGAGGAGGAGGAGGATTGATGCTGAAGAGGAACATATGGTGGCTGCTGCTAACCGCTGCTGCGTCCCGTGTCCCGGGGAGAAGAGGGCCCTCCGGTTGCCAGGCTCCCCGGCCCAACAGCTGGAGGTGGTTAGCCTGGGGGGGCCCCAGAGGTAAACACTCTCTCTTTCTCTCTCTCTCTCTCTTTACGATGTCGCCCGCTATCTGAGCCCACTGAGGAGGGGGAAAGACTCTGTCGCAAGGAGGAACAGGCCAGATAAGGTGGGGGGCGGGGGTGTGGGAGGGCGGCGGTGTGATGCATCTTCCAGTGGAGTATACCTCTCCCCCTCTACTCTTCAAACTTCCTCATCAAAACCTAAAGACAGCCCATATGGTTTTATGTCATGAAAGGGGGAGAGAAGGGGAGGATGAGAGACAGAGAGCTCTATCTGATTTATTATTTAATACAAGTTAGTAAAGGAAACCTTCTGTTGCAGGCCAGATGAACTGAGTGAGGGGGAGTAGGCTGTGTCCACGAGTAGCTTGACAGGCATTTTTATTTTTCAGTGCTCGTCCCACTTTCATCGCGCCATTCGGACACCTTCAGATGGTGCAATTGGCTAGATGACTGCTGATCTTTCACATTTTGCTATTATAACGCCCTCACAGTGCTGGCAACAGTTGTTTATGAAAAGTGTCTGCTGATCTCACCAGTTTTTTTAAGCATGGTCATACTTCCCACTACAATGTCATCAGTCATGCAGGCACAAGCTTACTAAAATGCAGAAGCGTCTTTGAACATAATGTTCCCTGCCCATTTCTGGTTTCCGTGCATTGTGCAAAGTGATTTAAGGACATATGCTTTAAGGACGGATGCTAAATAAGGATGCTCCTCTAATGGAAAGAATGCAAACAATGGTGGCAATCTCATCACAGTTTCTCTACTGTGCTTAAAGTATTCGTCTCATACATGAAGACCTTTTATGGAGAATTAGAATATTTCTGATCTAGTTGATAAATAACAAAAAGAGTGGTCCTTTCATGGTCAAATGCCAATTCACTCCTTCTTCCTTCATTTTCCTTTTTTTCACCCAATTTTCCTCTCTCCTCTGAAGCACTGGGATTGCCCTTCTTCTTTGAAACTGATGAAATGCAAACCATCCTCCCCTGCCTTCCTCGTTGTGTCCGGCCAGGCCCTTTGAGCTCCCCAGAGGTCCACACGAGGTCAGTGAGCCAGACGGGCACTGACAGAGGGACGCTCCTGTGGGGGGTGGGTGGGAGGGGGCATCAGAGAAGAGGAAGACGAGGAGGGGCTTGGGGGGCGGGGGCTTTGACAAAACCCCACTGTCCAGGAATCTCCAAACTCCCAAATTACTGACAGCAACATTGGACACGTCCAAGGGCAGGAAAAAGGAACCTCACTGAGCAATTCAACAAGCACTGCGGCGCGTGAGTAACAGCGCGGGGCAGAACGCCCCTCCACACACACACCTACAGTCCACTCCTCGGGGACGATCATTTGTCAGCCTGCAAATAAGCACATGCGCTTCCAGCCGAGCCCACGTTGACACGGAGGGGTCAACCCTCAAAGAGTGATTATAGACTGCAGCAAAGAAGCCTCTTGTCTTGAGGTCAACATCTTGACACCGAGTAAAGAGATATGACTAACCACCTCTAAATGTGTGTGTGTGTGTGTGTGTGTGTGTGTGTGTGTGGATGGTGTGTGTGTGTGTGTGTGAGAGATAGGGCTTTCACATATAACCTCCGGAGTATATGTGGAGGTTTGTCAAACGGAGGTACTACCCTCGGATGATTCAGATATGATGCTAACCTGCGGACCTTATACTGACCTTATACGGACCTATGTGTGAACGACATACACGCACATTACAGAATCTCCGTGTGGTTGTGGAGTGAGGGGTGGGGGCTTGTAGAATTCACAAGAGGCGAGATATGACGCAGAATATGACGCTGTAACAGCTGCTGTTTACAAAGTGCCGTTTATGTAGGCTAAAGAAGAAAAATCTATTGTGCGTAGGCTAATACTTGAAGTAGTCACGTAAGTGCGCACTTGAAATTGACCTACAGTATTTGTATGTGTGCTTCGAATAAACACATTTATCTGTTTTCAACGTTATGTAGCAGAATTACTTGGCTATGGAACCCCAAATCTGGTTTTTCGTTGGAGAGAGAGCATGCACAAATTTTATGGTAGCCTACCAGCCAATTCAGTAGGCTAACTCAAGACTTCAAGGCCATCATATACAACGTTTTTAAGCAGCAAAATTCTAACATAACAGTGAAGTGGTTCGTTTTTTCATGGTTTATTTTTTCCAAAAGCATCCTCTCCCCATGTGTCTATTGCATTTACGTAAGGAGCTTGGAACAAAGTTGGGTTTTCTTCGTTTTCATTTTCTCTAGGCATATTTATGCAACAAATATTAACAAATATCAGCGAGCTCAGCAGTGAGGTCATGAGAAGGCTATCAATGAACAGAAAACCGTGTTGGCTAACAATTTATTAAATACTCCTGTTATTGTCGTCAACGACGTCGCTGTAGGCTACTGCCTTTTCAGCGCCTTCTGCTTATGATGATTCGGTCTTTTGAATTCGTTTGGCACGAATACATCAACGTGTCTCTTGCTGTTGCCTTCATGTGTTCTATCACAATGCTGTCTGCCCTCATGGACAGTAGCTCCGTGATGTCTGCATCTTTCCAGGTCGGAGATTTTCTGGACAGCACTATGCCACTCCATCATAACACTGGCATTTAAGTCAGATTTAACCACATGGACGCACGAAAGAAACGTCACCGACGCGCCCTCTCACTAGGTGTGAATTTTAACCGCATGTTCTACGCTTCATTCAGACACAGCACATTTACATAATGTCTGGAGGAAATACTAGGGGGGGAGTAGTAGAACAACCGGCTAAATTCAGACATTCAGATATACGGCCCCACCGTTTAACATCCGCAGAACCTCCGGTCTTACACGTATGTCTGAAAGCGCTTAGAGAGAGAGGAGGGATCCAACTGAGACAGGCTGTAGCGTGAAAATCCTTTCTCGCATACAGCTCCTCAGCACAGGCTCCTTCAAGGCACGTTAGCTTCCACATGCGCGGGCGGCTAGCTCTGAAGGGAGCCTCATCTGGAGCCTGTGACGAGGGCCCACGGTCGGCTTTTCCAGCATAATCAGCCGCGGTGGGGGCCCACAGCAGGAGCGATTCACTTGACATTTCACACCCATTCAAATGAGGCTCCTTCTTCCCTGGCAAAAGCCTGGCACAACAAACAAGCCAATCTTCTGGCTGTGGCATCAGCAGAGGCGGCAATGGACTAACCTGAGACACGGATGGCAGTGGAGGAGGCGGTTGGTGGGGGAGAGTTCCAGATTAGTTGCTGCCGCAGGGATGCTTATTGTTGCAGGTGTGCAAGTAGCGGTCAGGAAGATGCTGAGAGGCTGTTCTCACTTGGTCGCGAGTGACCTAGCTCGACCTGGCATCAAAGACCTCTCCCTTACGGAAAGAAAACAACAAAAAAAAAACCTTAACCTTTTTTTTTTTTTTGTGCCACGCGTTAGAAAAATGCAAAAATGCCGCAACACTGACAACAACCCTACATTATCCTGTCTGTGTCTTTATACACATGCACCGTTGGGACTCCTGAAAACAATGCAAGCATGCACCCATGCTCATATTGTCAAAGGCGCTATCTTAAGAATAAATCCAAATGATAGTCCCCCCGCGTGGTGTGAATATAAAGCTCATTATTCACTCGGATCAGACACTCCATCCCCTCATACTGTCAGTGTTCCCGCACTCCTACCTGCTTTCTAATGACAGGCATAATGTGTTTGCTTTTTGCTGCGAGAAAGAGAGAGACTTCCCAGAGCTCTAGGGCCTATGGCACAGATTCTATTTATGTGCCTCTACACCTGAGCTAGACGAGTAAGCATAAACACAGGTCAGGCTTTCTTAGCCCTGGAGAAGAAAGGGTCTAATTCAAAACAGTCGCATATTGGACTCGGGGACCTGCATGCAATTCATCACCAGTGGAAATGAGTGGGCGGAAGGGAGGGGAGGTGTGTGTGTGTGTGTGTGTGTGTTTGTGTATGTTTGTGTGTGTGTGTGTGTGTGTGTGTTTGTGTGTGTTTGTGTATGTTTGTGTGTGTGTGTGTAGGGGGGAGCATGCTGGTGGGTGTGCTTGCATGGGAGCGAAGCCTCATTGCTAATTGGTCTTGTACGAATCACAGCTGGGGTATCTCTTCCGAAAACAATGCACATGTAAACCATAAACTGGTACACCAGAGTGCACTGGCTCTGCGTTCCCAGGGATGATGTTAAATCTGTCCCTCATAAAAACCACAAACTCACCAAGGCAACATGCTTTAGCGCATTGCCCTTTTAAGACGCCATCTTCTGATACATCTTCTACCACAGTTTAATTTTGGCAACCTATTGAAACATGTAATCATGAGTTCATGTAATTATGAGTTCATGTTTGTCTAATTATGCTAAAGAATATGAGTGTGACACAAAGGACCTCAAATGAGACAGATTTTTTTTTAAATCCTCCCAAAATGAAGTCATCATCCTTGACTAGAGGAGAGGAAGTACTTATTTAGAGAAGTGTGAGTGGCCCTTGGGTTCATGTCAATTCTGCTTTTGTTTGTGCTATCCAAATATACCAGTGTGGAATGACTTTGCAGTGAGAAAATGAATAGGATGTATTCTAACACATCGGAAGTGCTTTCGGGTTAGACATTTGCGAGTGGCAAAGACACTGAGCGGCATTGTGGCGTTTGGAGTACAAGCACAGAGCTCCCATTTCAATCATATTCAGTCGTGCATTATGTATTTATTGGTTTCTTTTCGTTTGCAATTTCTGTGTTTAGGTGTGTCAGGAGGAGGAGATAGAAATGCTTAAACTTTCAGATTGGTGATGAGCTGTAACATTTGTGTCAGAAAGGTGTTTGTTAATATATTTTCACAGAGACAGAGGTTCAAGATGACAGCTGTGTGTGTGTGTGTGTGAGCGAGAGAGAGAGAGAGTATTATGAATCAAACGCAGGTTATTAAAATGTCAGATACAGTTAGGCAGCACCTTCTGACAAGGAATTCAGCCGTGAGGATCATTTCAGATTCACACAAGCTTATTAACTCCTTCTGTATATTACACAAACCCGATTTCACCTTGGGAAAATTAATATAATATAATAACTAAGTGGGGGAAGGTGAGGGGTGGAGGCATATCTGCTTTCACTTCCCGCTGAACCAAGTGACAGTGTACTCCACCCTCTCAGATATATATGCATAGAATCATCACCCTTTCTTTCGCACAAAGAAATCTAGAAACACCCAATACGCTCAGCCAGCATCTATGAGGAAATGAGTGGCTGAAACTCATAAGGGTTCCTAATGTCTCACTCTGTCTGTCTGTCTGTCCCACAGAGAAATCAACACACAGGAAGTCCCTACAGATGAAGTCATCTTCTGGAACTACGTGGGGAAAATGACCGCATGGCTCAGCTATGACCCCAGTAGTCCAGTGGAGCCAAGGCCACGTAGCAAGACAGACAAAGAGTTTTCGTCCGCCTCACCCAGACTGGGCTCCTGGGACTAGGCCGATAGCAGTGGTCACAGGGTCAATATTTCTGAGTCATCGCCATAGCCCAGTTGTAGATATCAGAGTGACAGGGCTTAACATATTACTAAGCACAAGTTATTAGATGGTTGTTTGTTACAAGATTGAAAACGATTGTTGGATTCATATTCACATGATGAGTCAGAGAGATGTGAGGTTCCAGGAATATTTGTGCACTTAAGTGGAAAAGGACATTAGGACAGCCTATATGGAATCAATTTGCTTTCCAGATGTGTGTGAAATGTGTTGGTTTGCTTTTAGGCATATCAGTGACTTTACTTCAGAATCATACACAGTCTTACACTGGCACACGTATGAACACGTGCACACGCATGTACCCCCATGGGCTGTAACAAACCATGACATTTCCAAGAGTCAAAAGCTTGAGCCTCTGCAGACACCTCTTGCCCCCTGATTTTCAACACACTTTCATGCGATAAATCACTGAAATAACATCAACACCGCGGCTTATTCAGATCTCTCTCCTGTTCAAACGGAGAACACCAAGTGCTCTGGTGGACTTACACGGGATCGGATAGAATTCACAGGGCCTGTGAGAGCACTGGCTTAAAAAATAATAATAATAAAAAAATTGCTCAACAGTCACAAGTGACAAAAGTCTCGAGAAAGCGGTGAAATATGAGTTTCCTATATGCTTGGGGATCTAGTAGACGTTTGTGTAAAGGAAGAGGTCCGATTTAAGCTTACTTCCTGCAACCTTTTCGCCAGAAAGATAAACTTTCTCACTGGCTTACACAGGCCTCTTAGTTGGCGGGGTGAGTTTTCACTAGGCAGTCAATCTCTGGGCATTTCGCTCAATCAACAAAGGGTCACCCGAGTCCCACCTACTGGATCGCCTACAGGGGCTAGTAAAAAAGCAGGCTAACAAACGCAGATATGCACGGCTTCAGCCGAAGAATCAGGACACTGTAGCCCACGGGCTTACATGTTCCCTGTATGTTTTCCTTTCCCCGGGTGAGAGTACACGTGGAATCAGAATGGCAACCTCCCCCCGCTTCATCCCTTGATGCTTGTGTGGTTCTTCCACTCAAGTCACACGGATTGCTGTGAACAGATGTCAGCCATTTAGCCTGGCAAGGTCTACCGACTGCCAAGTGACCCTCAGTGCCTCCAGTTTGCATGCATCGTCCTTCTGTTCCCGCCATTGTGTAGCCCGGGCCTAAGGAACCCAGGCTCTGGAAAGCATTATTTATGGATGTGCTAAAATATTCAGCAAGGCAGAGACACCATGGGGATGTAACGTCACACACACACACACACACACACTGATGTCTTTACAGCTTAAGGAAACGGCTGCTCAGCACTGGCAGGCGAACCTTGCTTCACGTCCGTCTACGGTAAATCACTCAACGAGAGTCGACAGTTTTGTTTCTCGACAATCCTGGAAGGCACAAACACAGCGTGTGTGTGTGTGTCTGTCAGAATCGCAAAAAACACGAGAGGTGTCAACGATTGAACCAGAATCCTCTCGGGGGTGAAGACCTGCCTTGCTGTGGAATTCAACAACAGGCTTGGCAGCACTGGGTGCTGCTTAAAGTGAATAAACGTTTGACTGTTCTTATCTCCGCAAATTTGCATACACCCCACTGATGGCTGGGACACCCTGAAGGCAACAGCTTTATTAAAATATAGCCATTAGCTTTGGTATGAGAGTATGTCACTGTGCGCAGAGGGAACATGGGGACAAATCATATAAGGACATACATAGAGCAGATGGGTATACAAAATACCCCCAAAAAAAAAAAAAAAAAAGAGTGAATCTTCAGTTGACATGGAGTTTCACAATGGTCTCTGGCGTGGTGGACAAGTCGGTTGGTGTTTGGGGGCCTGTCAGGGATGTGAGATGGACTGCAGGGGTCAGTGGGTCAGCCATGAGATTGCAATTGCAGTATTTCCTGTTTGGCATTATGCCAAAAACAAAATGAAGCATGAGTCAAGGCCAGGGCAGCAGGCCAGCAGAGTGATTTCTGTACAGACAGGAAGAACTTTGTGATGTCGTCTGTCAGGAAGATCCCACATGTATGTTTGATAAAAATAGGTTCAATTGTAGGAGCCTTGACACCAATGTAAAACTGGGAAACTGCATGCTTGTAGGGTTGCAGCCCATGTGAGGCAAATGTGGGGCAAATATCTTCACAGTTTAGCTCTAGGCCAACATTTTACTAAATAATACATCATTCAGAGTTAATAAAGATCCATGTAGCAATACGGCAGTGAATATAAATGTGAAATGTTGAGGGCATTGGTTCACGTTAGAGTCTGAACTGATGAGGGGCTATGAAATTCTGTAATTTTCTAAGAAGCTCTTGAGCTGTCATTTCCTAAGAAGCCCTGAGAACAATTAGCATTTTTTTCTACCCTGTTGGTTTTATGTGGTTTATGTGGCTTTTCTACAAAGTCCACTTATGTGTGTGACTCAAACTTAAATGATTTCTGTGGAAATTTCCATGAACTGAGAACTTGAATGAAAACTATTTAGATGAAGTCAATAATTTTGAAAAGATTGTCTTGAATTAAGACCAGGGCATTACGCTAAGGCAGGTCTTTTTGAATACAAGGAAATAATACATATCATGGTGGAGATAAGAGGTGATGACAGATTCATCTCAACATGCCTGCCAACCACACACAGGGCGAAGAAAAAAAGGTGCCAAGGTTTGCACCTCATGCCATCTTGTCTTTACATTTCAAGCACTTTCGGGAAAGTAGACAAGAGGAGCTCACAGTTCTCATCACTTTCTTTTCACAAGAAGGTGTCAAGGATCCCGCCGATGCTTTGACACAGTTTGCCATTAGCTCTGAGTGTGATTGGGGTGAAATGCAGTCAAAGGTGGTAATTAATGTACGAATGCAGTTATTTATACCGTAATATGCTCAGATGATCCATTAGTCATTTCTAGCACATGGGGTCTATAGCTGGCGTTTCTGTGAGGGAGAGGAACAGCTTGCCGCAAACTCCATAAATGGATTCCAGTGGCTGTGAGTGTTCTTTTGTTAATTACACAAAGGAATGCATTAACAGCACTAGAGGCCCCTGATTATGGCCCAAGCTTTTTCCCTGACGCTACAGGGAGTTGTCTTGATGAACACAGGTCAAGTAGGAGGTTTTTCTTTTTGCTGATGTTGTTGACTTTAAATCCAAACTGTCCATTGCCATTGATTCATTGTTTGGGCCTGTGAGTTACGATTTGTTGTCTTACCATGGGAAGTGAAAAGTGAGCACTGATTTCTTTTCTTTTCTCAGGCACATTTTTTGACTCCGTGCCTAACATGTAGGGTACAAGCTGTGCCTCGATATTGAGACTTCAATGTGTCAAGGTTTGGTGGTTTTTGTCCTTTTGTGCAAAACAGACAGGTTGTTACCTCATTATGAAATGATTAAGAACGAGTCACATTGTCTACTTTTTCTTGATAATGCTGATCCTTCTGGTCAACTCCTTTTTCTTCAGAAACATTTGGTTACAACAAATCAAATGTCTCAACATAACAAATGGTACTATTTTCTGAAAAATAAAAGCTCATTATGAATGAGTTCAAGCAAAACTTCTCAAAAAAGTTGGGACAGAGGTATATTTACCATTGTTTTGCACCACTTCTTCTTTTAGCAACAGTCTAAATATTTGGTATCTGACTAGACCAGTTGCTGCCGTTTTTAGTATGAGACGTCACATTTTAGCTGCTCAACAGACTACATTACACAGCGTCCAAACTTTTTTGGAATTGGGGTTGTAGTAGTTAACTGACCGATAGCACACATTTGCGAGGAATAGCTCTCTTGATTCCCTTGTGGTAAGCTTTTGATTGGTTTGGTGGACTGACCCACAGCAGCGCTAACTGATGCAATTGGTGTTAGTCTATTTAACTGCAGTCCCAAAGGTAACGTTAGCTGAGTTGGCTACATAGCCAGTAAAAGATAGATAATTTTTAAGAAGCAAATGGAAAAACTGAAACGCAAAATTGATATATGGGCCAAATCTCATAAAACCTGAAAATCAACCAACGGGCCGAATTAATCTGTCTTGCAGTCCAGGAGTTTGAGACCACTGCTGTAAGGCCTATGCCTTCATTTACATCTATCAGATCAACACCCCCCATCCCTCCCCCCAGCCCACACTTTCCTCAACTACTTTTAAAACCACCAGCCGCCACTGATAAATATATATATGTGTGTGTGTGTGTATATATATATATATATATATATATATATATATATATATATATATATTATATATATATATATTCAGGGTGAGTGACTTGGGGGGCACAGAGCTGGCCAGCTCTCACGTGTAAGAGGCCTGCTGAGTAAAGTCAGCTCACTGACAGGAGTCTGGCCAGGTCCTGCCCTCTTAAGCGCTTTAAGATTAAAGCAGCGGCATATTTATGTAGATCCCCGCCCCTCATCACTTTCGCTTATATGACCTTCGCAACCTACTGAGGATCACAATGTTTGGACTCTCGACGGATCAAACCATAGCAATCTCTAAATCATCTTTAGTGATTGCACTTCTAGTCCTTCTTTTGGTCGGTAGATAAGATAAGAGCATATTTTCAGTGATGGAGGCAGGTCATGTGAAGAAGGCCTTATATAAATGGCTGGAGTAAGCAATGACATAAAACACAACAAGAATGTAAAAATGTAGAGTTTATCAGTGATGACTATATGCTTTTTACAGACTAAGGGATGGGAGTTTATTTATATAGCACAATTCATACACATGAGTAACTCAAAATGCTTATGTGCTCAGACCATGCGCAATCATACATGGTACATCCATAAGATGATGTTGTGACCTTGGTGATTAAACAGAAGTAAAAAAATGACATAGTCCAGGCAAGTAATATGTATTAATTAGGGCTGTCAATCGATTAAAAAAAATTATCTAATTAATTACATACTCTGTGATTAATTAATCTAAATTAATCGCATATATATTTTTTGCTGTGAAAGTATTTTAAATATTTGAATTCAAATGAATCATTGAATAATCAGCATTAGTGACATTAAAGTTCAAAAACTCTTTTATTATTATTTTCACTGTTCAAATAATTGCCATTATAATCTATGATATGACCTAATATGCTGAGGAAATAAATTCAAAAGTGCTTCGGGAAGAAGTTTTTTTTTCACATATACAAGGCATTTCAGGCCACATTTATATACCTAGGGGACACAATGAACACTCCCCTCAATGTCAACACTTATTTCTTTGCATTGATGTGCGACTATAGAGTTGATGAACTCCGGTGATATGCAAATTCCTTGCTGCAGACATTGCAGAGGACTTTATTTTCAACACTATTTTTTATGAACACCATCAGGCCGTTTTTAAAAAGTAAATGTTCCAATCAATGATCCAGGCAGCACGTTTTCTTCTCTCTCCTTCATTTTACAGTCTAATTTTTACTGACTAGAACGGCTCAGGGTCAAAGGTCATACGGAATCGATTAATCTGCACTTATTTTTTCTCAAATTAATTAATTGAAATTAATCAGTTATTTTGACAGCCCTAGTATTAATAGATGATGTTTGTCATAAATGTTCTGATTCAAAACAAACTTGTGCTTAACTGACAGCTTACTCTCTAACTATAATCTTTTTCCTACATTCCTTCCATATTCAACACTACTTTTCTTGCTACTATTCCCCTGTTCCCTTCCTGTATGGCTCTCATATACTGTTTGACTCTCTGCTATATTGTTCATAAAAGACTTTGAGGAATTCATCAAAATTGCCCTGCATTGTCTGTACTCTGTCTAAGACCTGCAATAAACTGGCCAGTCTTTCAACACTCTACTACCCCTCACCTGCTGCAATACGCCAAGCAGTGGGGCATCCTCTTGGCTAGCAAGGGGTTTATTGTTAAAGACCTACTGTGGCCATTTGGTTAAACCCTATAATATTAATCCAGTTCCTCAGTGATGCACATTCATAAGTTGCTTTCACCAAAAAAAAAAGTAACAGCTAGTATGCATCTCCGCATCTTCTTCCTCCTCCCTCGTCCTGGAGTTGCCTTGCCACAGCTGACCTGTGGGCAGAGTTGCCTTGCCACAGCTGACCTGTGGGCAGAGTTGCCTTGCCACAGCTGACCTGTGGGCAGAGTTGCCTTGCCACAGCTGACCTGTGGGCAGAGTTGCCAACCATTCTATAAATCCTACCTCGTTCCAAAAATTAAAAACACCTGAGCTCGCGATGAAGGCAGGTCTTTGACGACAGAATAGTTAGTCGCCTAAGAGTTGATACACTGACAGTTCAAACCAGAAATCCTCACTAATGATCTTTACAGAGTGTGTCTGGAGGCGCTTGCGAAAGGGAGGCGCTTGCGCAAGGCGTCCTCTGCTCAAAGTCATCAGCCCTGTCGGAATCAGAGGGGATGCTGCTGTGTCTGAGGCAGGAAAGATGCCACTACATATCTCCACTGACAGCCCAAATGCCTCTTCTGAGAGAGTGGCGTGCCTTCTTAATTGCTCACAAAATAATTTGGCACCACAGCAGGGTAAATCAATCCAGTGAGAGAACAACATATTTCTTAAGGCTGGAGCATTTCCGCTTCTACTTTGTGCTTCATCTTTTTTCCCCAACGTCTTTGACGTTTTGCACACTGAATTATTTCCTGAGATGAGTCATGTTGGTTGATCTCATAGCAACAAACTGTCAGTCTTGTAACTAAGAATATTTATGGGCAGTTCTTGCTCTGCGTTAAATGGAATACTTCTGCCAACATTCGGCTGGTGTCACTTTGATGGATGAAGATCTCCACTTCAGCACTGACATCATAAGAAAGAAATCTTACATTGCTAGTAATTTTGTGAGGTATAGTGATATAATCCTTGAAAACCTGTTCCCGGTAATTGGCAAACTAACTGGCTTGTCTCACAGCTGATCTCCAGGCCTTTATTTATTTTATCATGATTATTTTATTAATCCTGAGATTTTCCAGCCGGGCTTATGCCATGTTTAATAAAGCTGTCTTAGTAAGTCACTTGAGGCGTGTCAGATTGTACATCTGATGTGCTGGCACGATAATTATGGCTACACACACATTTCTTCCACTAACGGTAATGTTGAATTCAACTCTGCGCAAACAGAATGATCCTTTTTGTTCCTCTCAAAGGATAACATACATTGTGAAGTCATCTTACTGAATCTAGTCATCTTACTGAAAAATCTGGACTCTCTTCCTCTCTCACCCTCTATGTTAATACAGAGTATGTATGGTGAGAATGACTCAGGAGACCAAGGCCTTATCTTCATGTAAGCTACTGATGACATCACAGGTGTATTGGTAGTTTATTTTTTCCCTGTCCAATTGAGTGGTGATTAACAGGGAAAAATAGAAAGTCACTTGGCTCAAACAAAAAGATCCTTTTCTTTTCTCCCCAAGGCATGGATTCATACGAATACATCACCAAAATCAACAACAACAAAAATCTGACCACAAAGCCAAACACTGAACCTCAGAAGCAAAGCAAACCTTACGTTTGTGAGTTTGTATGTGTTTTCTACACTACTAGCCTTTGTCCCTGTGTAACACCGGGCTGTTTCCTCCAGCATCGTGGGTAGCAGCCAGAGAGGGGAAAAACCCCTCAGTGGGGGACAGACTGAAGCAATCTGCCCTTATTTGGACATTCTGACGGAGGGTCTTCCTGAGAGGCACGCTGTCTGGCCGGCCTGGAGGAATCCTCGCGCTTCCTCTCCGCACAGCCTGAACCCTCCGCTTGGATTGTAATGAGTGCAGTGGCTGCGGTGTTGCCCTCGCATGCACACGCACACACACACACACAGGACGAGGGGGGGTAACACAATCCCTTATGCGTCCGGGATACTAGTTAGACGAGTGGGATGCTCTTCATCAAGAGTGGAGCCTGATGTCACAGGCCATGTGGCCGTGAGATCTGTGCGGGGAAGAATGGGTCATGTTTGAAAATCGCATAAACTCAGAAGCTTGTGCTGGATAGGGACGTGCCCATAAGAGGACCTCAGAGTGTGTTCTCACTCCCCCTCCCCTCTAACAAAGTCTATGTCCCAGCTTCTGTTTCTCCTCAGATATGAAACTACGTAAATCAACTATGGATGCACTTACTCCACAGGGGAGAAAGGTTAATCGCCTGTTCTTGTCAAGCATTGTGACATGTTCTGGGACAGAGCAGTGTCTTTTTGTCGTCTGAATAGTATTTGGGATATACTGAATATCTTGTGCGAGATAAATTGCGTTAATCCACGTCCAAAAAAAATTGGGGCATGCTTTCATTTGGAGCTCTGGCTCCCGGACACGGAGCTGGATTCTCTCTTTTTCTCCCTCTCTGTTTCTCCCATGGCTGTTTGATAAATCAAGGCGCTTTCAAATAATCCCAAGTTTTACAGTGAGGGGAAGCAGACTGCGCTCGAGCATAGATGAACAGTAAACACAAGGCTGGGGCACCCTTCTCTCCAGCGGGACTCTCTCGCTCTTTCCCTCTCTTCTTGTTTTCATACTGAGACAGGAGAGGAAGTACTGCAACACAACTACAGACTCAGGGACCGCTGCCTGCCTGCCACGCTGATGGACCCACCAGAAAAGCGATCCCGCACACTGCCTTGTTTTGAACACCAATTAGGAGCTAAAATAATTAGACGGGGCCCGTCTGCCGGCTGATGCCCAGGCAGCGTCCACACCGCGCTGCTGTTTGAAGTCCAGATGAGCCATTTTGAGTTCCTCCACAAAGATTCATTGTTAGCTCGCTTCTCTCTCTCTGCCTCCCCAACCTCCTCCAACAAAAAAAATCTGCCAGAACTAATTCAAAACACACTCTTTCTGTGAAGGGATGCGAGGATTTGAACTTCACAGAGTGGTGTGGTGGTGTGGTGGAGGGGAGTAGTGGCAGTGTGGTATGGGGCAATTCCGTGGAAAATTATGTTTTTTGTAACATCCATAACGCCAATAAAATGTGATGGTATGGTATGATGTGAATGATTACATGAAATTTGAGCATTTGCTATTTTTGTCTGAAGAATGTACATGAGAAAAAATGCACAAAAAATTAATGTTATCATTCACATCATACAAATGCCAAGGCATTTCGCTGGTGTTATGGAAATGACAAAAAGTACATTTTCTGTGGAATTGCCCTATGTATTTTTTGGGTGCCCGTGGCTGAATGTGTCTGAATCACACTAACAGGGAAGCTACACCAGGCGCGTAACTGAAGCGTTCCAATGCGTTGTGTCTGCTGCAACAGTTAGCTTCCACTATAATCAATGGAAGTAGCTACACCAGACGTGATAGCAGCGCGTACGTTCGGAAAAAATAGATCAGTATTCTAAAAAGAAAAGAAAAGAACGCTTCAGTTACGCGCCCCTGTGTGGCTTCCCTGTAACATCTGTTAAATGTGCTGGAGTGGCCAGTGACAATCTGATGGCAGGTCTGTTCACCAGGAAACTTAACAAGAATATAAGGCAGTGGTTCTTAAACTTTTTGTCTGGCGACCCCCTTCTCTCTAAATGTTGCGAGGTGGGCATTGGAAGCAGAGGCAGAAAATGTCTTCTCTCATAGGTAGGCTATGTCAACACCAAAGGCATTATGTCAATGGCAGCCTTTGACTAAAAACCTTTAGAAAAATGTCTTTAATGTCTTTGCAAATCATTTCGCGACCCCTCCAATATTTTTGGCGACCCCCAGTTTAAGAACCACTGATATAAGGTACCAGTGGTGTAGCTGCGAGGACTACTTCCTATAGTTCACATCACCTGAAATGAGACGTTCCAACCACCACCTCTTCAGACACATATATATTTATATATATATATATTATATATATATATTTAACACATATAAATCCTAGGCATCCTATTATGATTGCAAATCAGAAGCCTCCCAGATAGAAGGCCCCGGCCTCATTCCCCCACTCTTATTGAGACTGTGCACTGTGGATGTCATGATCACCACAATTCAGTAAGAATGCCTTAGAATGAGGAACACAAAAAAGAGGTCATCCACAGGCTATTCACAGCTTCAGTGTCCCCGTACGAGCTGGAGCTGAGAGTCAGCTGTGAAGAAGTCCGGCAGGTCCTCCTCCACCAGAGACGCCCAGGAGCCTCTTGGAGCGCTCCTCGAAAAAACTGACAGGTTAACAGCACTGTAATCCCAGCAGCAGCTGTGTACTGTGCAAGCATCTCGTGTTGGTGTGCGTTTGACTGCTAAACTGCCATCACAATAGCGTCCCCGAGGAGATACTTAGCAGGCCATCTGAGCATCATGATGAAGACAAAGCCGCTCCAATTTGTGTCGCCGCCGTGGCGACGGCAACGAGTGGAGGCGCAGCGCCATCTGTTGGTCATGCCAGCGCAGACAGCATGCCACAGCATGCCAGAGGAGACTAAGAGCACTAGAAATTAACTAGCAAGATAATGGAGTTATGTGCTATGTTTTTGATACTGAAGCCTCACTGGCACCAAAGTCATGCACTGATACTAGAAATGGCCTATACACAGTGACCCTTGCCACAGTGAAGAAACATGTCTCATGAATATCTGACCTCCCTATTGGGACTCCAACCCATGACCTGGGAGTTTCTCACAACATGTTTAAGCAGTTGACATTCGCAAACAGGAGAGGAGCGATCAAAAGAGTGTACTGTTTGCTTGTCACCCTCCAGGGTGGAATGATAACAGCCCCCTCCGGCCTGTCCGTGTCAGCCCGCCTTCATGTGATCATCTGTGTGTGAAGGAACACATGGCCCTTACTGTATAGCACTGTGAACAAGCTGTGCACTTCATGCTCAATTCAGTCACATCATTCTGTTCACTATGGTATTTAACCAGGGAAATCAAGTATTGGTTTCTTAAGGAGGTCCTGCGTAGAAGTCAGCCGATGCAGTGGAAACAAAGTGAACCGAAGAGGGATTTCCTTCATTCAGTGAAATCATTTTCCCGAAAAGTCATTTAATATAAGCCTTTCCTAGCAAAGTAACATCTACCCAATCAAGTTATCTTGGGTTGGTTTTTAACCTAAACTAAACTATACATACAGTCTGTATAATGGGGGAAAGGGATGCCTGTATATTACCTGAAATAAGACCATATGGAAATTAAACAGAGGGCATCCTGTTTCACACCACACATGGTAAGTGAATGGATAGGGCTACAGCACTTCATTTGGAGTGGAGACAGTTGGATATAATATGTATGGCAATAGTAGGCTACACTCATGTGACTGACTGACCCACTCATTCAAAATACTATCAAACACCAACCCTGACACGCTAAAAATATGTTAAAGATGAATGGCGGCTGTAGGCCTACCGGAGAGGCGAAAAAAGACTGCGGTCCTTGAAAAACAAAAGGAGAGGCCCAAGCAATCACAGTCGGCCGGCCAGACCGCCCTGTATCTACCAGGGCGACGTAGGCTACTCAAAAGGGGGTAACACATGGCTCACTTGCTTCATATCAATTAACTCATTGTGCTTTGTGTTTGTAATGGCCCGCCCGCCAGGGGAGAGGGTCTGCTGCTCGGGCACGCGGGTGCACAAAGCCTCCGCACACCACACTTGAACCCTAGTGCCCAGTGTCCACTCCCTGTATTCCATCAAGTACCATCCGCCCTTAGGTCAGAAGCGATCAAAATGGTCGGCGAGAAAAGGTTAATGGTCAAAACAGCTCTCTGGAGGGGAAAATTGTAGCTTAAACGATTCCATGTTAAGTACAATACCGTGCATTTTTTGCGTTAAGTAGGCTATACGGATCATTCCGGATTCGCGTGAAGGCTGATATCAGCCGCAACTGTTTCTGCCCCTGCGTGGCTTGGCAAGCATTCCCAATTCAGAGAAAGCCAATGTCTGTCGCTAGAAAAAGCTTGCGCAGCGGTAAATGTACATGATGCAGAATTTTTTTTTTTTAACAATGTGCGTTTTCATGTTAAGCAAACTCTTTGTAACATGGAAAAGTGAGTGTGACAGAATGCCCTCGAGCTTCTATTATGGCAAGTTCTATGCTGCTAGCACTGAACTATCCGTGGACTTGTGAGAGTGAAATTTCAATTCTAAACCGCACAAGACTCTGTATTTCCTCTGACAGCATCAATCAAAAGCCGTTCAGTGCGCCGCAGACGGGGGAAATTGTGTTCGGATAGGACCGCAGACCCCGCCGTCATTACTCACACACTGCAAAGAGATTTGAGACACTGCTGACTCGAAGTCGGCCTTCCATCATGGATTTTGGCCTGGGCTATAGGCTAAAGCTCTCCATGCTTGTTATGGATGTATTAGATAGTGGCTATCGTGAAAAATCGAGTGTCAGGCCGACTGAGCATAGATGGATATAGCAAAAAATAGCCTAAATAGCTTGCCCAACCTTCCTTTTATGCACCGTGATTCCCTTTACATGTTTAAATTGGTTAATTTAACATTATGAGTGCAGTAACATCCAGATTGAATCCACAAAAGAAAGATCAGGAAACGGTGTAGGCCTACCTGTGGAAAATCTTCCTCATTGTACATTAGCCTACACCACCAGCAACGACAGCAAGTGCCCAGTGAGCATCTTCTGCAAGCATGTCTGCAGTCATTAGCGTTTCCGAAATCAGATACTACATGTTTCTTTGATGCTTTGTCTCCCTCAAGTGGCGATGAGCAGTAGCCTACAGATCTCACTGGGTCCAAGTGGTAGGGTAGCCCGGTTCTCTCTCTGTTGTCAGATGTAAATTGTGGACATTACACTTTAATGACAACTTAGAATAAATTGATGCGAGAGAATTGACTTGAATGTAGGTGACAATTCAGTCAACTCTAACGAGTTTAAACAGACTCACACATGCCTGGAAGTCAAGACCATTGTTACCATGGTATCACTGGTCAAGCTGGACAGGGTTTTAGACCAACAAGGTTTTAGAACTAGAATTTGACCAGTTAGGCTAGCCCTGACTGGTCACACATGTCTGGGAGTCAAGACTATTGTTACCATGGTATCACTGGTCAAGCTGGACAGGGTTTTAGACCAACACGGTTTTAGAACTAGAATTTGACCAGTCAGGCTAGCCCGTAGGTTTTGTTTGCACATCTTGATCATGTAAAAATTATGCACTTAATTTGAAAATAATGGATTATAAAGGATAAGGACAAGGCCTTTAAAACCAAGTTACAGGCATCATGACAGGTTTTCCTTGCAACACTAGGTCACCACAGGTTCAATGAAGTGAACCGTTGAAACAGACACTGATTGTGATGTTGGTCAAACTACACAAATGCCTGAATGAACTTTGCCGTTTTCCTACTCACACACAGACATGTGTCATCTATAAAATGTTAAATACTTGCTGATGGATTATACACATCACAAAACAATGCCTCAGAAAGTGTCTGAAATGATCATACAGGATGATATAGCCTCCTATAGCCTATCAGACCAAACCAGTAAAAAAAAAGATGTAAAAAAGCAAAAGTCAGCAATAGGTACTAAGCTTGAGCCCTCCCTACATCCTCATAAAAAATCCATCGCTCTCAAAAGTCCCGCTCTAAGCAGCCAGGGACACCAGCACATTAACAGTGCAGAGAGGCAGCACCTCACGCATATAAACATCTTAACAGACACTTCAAGAAATATGAAAATGACTCCCGCCTCATAAAATTCAAAAATACACTTCATAAAAAGCAACTTCGGGCACCAATTAAATGGGCTGCACAGCTCTTTTCACCCCTCAACCCCTCCATTCATCCATTTTTAGGCTGCAGAAGCATCTAAGGCAGCCTAATGGTTAAATAAACGGCAGCGCCACAGAGAGTCACAGATCAATTTGGATCAATCGCGACTCGCAGCGGGGAGGCTGGTTAACATTGCCACGGCCAGAGGTGTTGTTGGTTGTCGCCGTACAGTGGCACATTCCCACGCATGCTAACTCACCCTAGGGACCTACAAGCTGACCTGCACACTCAGGTCAGACTTAACAAGGAGAGAGACATGCAGAAGGACTTATAATAACAGCGATAATAACTGTAAAAAAAAAAACAAACAAACTGGGGTCTCGTGTGAAAAAGACTTCACTGGTTTAACCTCAAGACCGAATCTTATTATCTGAGATGTGTGATGTGAAAGCTAAATGTTTAAAAAGACCCCACCACCTCTTCCACTGTCAAAGTGAACCTTGTTTTTCATCATTACCATGCTTTTACAGTTCCATAATCATTATAGACATGTGGCAACCATCTCATGGCTCATCTGACCCTGCCAAATGATTGTACGCAATGGTCTGCCAATAAATGTAAATAAATGGAATGCTGAGAGCGTACAGCCTGACCTAGCCAGTGTGAGGGTTTTGTTTTGCGAGCCTAGCCGACCATGGCGTCTCGGTCATCCGTGAGTAACACACTACACCTTACCCTGGGGGACAAGTTTATTGTGTTTTTGAGTTGGGGGGAGGGAGAGAAGGGGGGTGTTACAGTGGTGGCTCATTCTGCTGAGCTACAAAACGTTCAATGAGAGGTCTTCATTACAAACTGACAAGAGGGAAAACACAGCACAACAGCATGTACCACATAACTGGAAATGGATCTGGGTTTCATATAAATGACATCATTTCTAATAATCTACGCTAGATTTTTTTTTTTTTTTCATATTTTTCATAACTTCATACAGATAATGGATTAGGCTAAAATGCACCATAATATTTGGTTGACTTTTTAGGAACATCTTCCTTATTACATCACAAAATACATTTTTATATCCCAAAGAAGCAAGACTTGCAAGTAGGCATTTAAACATAACTAAATCTACAGCTACAAAATTCTACTCCGATAGTCTTTACCTGTTGGGCTCCCTCTTCCCAGTCCACGGTGGGTAAAAACTCGGGGCAGAATCGGTATGACATATACACAGAAGTCCGTATTGTAAAGGCTATAAAGATTTGTTGCACGTTGTAAAGTTGCCTCCTGGATCTTTACACTGCGGCGGCAGGTGTGGGGGGAGGGGGAGTTGAAGGGGAGGGGTGGAGGGAAGTGGGCGGGTTGCGGGATCCTGACGTCTTATGTGGCATATCTCTTGGTCCACTGTCGGGCTATCCTGTCATGCTCAGCTCTGTTGGTCAGGTACTGAGTGGCTATGCTTCCCACCAGAGGATCCGCTGTGGGGGAGAAAGGGGAGAGACGGCGCCGGGTTATGATGGAGAAATAAAAGTGTAAGCACACCCTGAGGGAGAGCAGTGGTGGCGGGGAGTCCACACACTGCCTTGGAGCGCCGGATTTGATGTACCGTCACCCGCACTGCACTGTCACATCACAATTTTCAAGCTGACAATACATATTTTCTGATAGAGAGAGGACTTTCACTCACACACACACACACACACACACACACACACACACACACACACACACACACACACACACCCCCTGAGTTCTAGGCTCTAGTAATTGACTGTTTTAGATAGATGTGTTCCGTTCCTTAGATGCAAACTGTTCCATTTTACATTTCCATTCCATTTCACTAACTATTCATGAAAAGCACGGTGCTTGAAAATATTTTTTCACATTGTAGCATTGTATTTAAAAAAAAAAAAAAAGAAACCCACGAAAAGCTTCTCACTACAAAAGCAGAACCAACTGATGATCCTTCATCAGTCTGACATATCCTTCACATCTGTGAACATTCTCCCCTAAAATCTAGTTAAGACATGAAAATGCTTTTTTTCCCTCGGGACCATAATAAATAAATCCCTCCTGGCAATGACAACTCAATCTGTACATCTGCCGACTCCCGCCGACAGGTCAGATTGACTGACTGATGGCCTGATAGCACTGCGGTTATTGAGACTGATGGGTTAGAGAGAGAGAGAGAGAGACACTAGTGGGAGAGGGAGACTGGTGAGTTAGTGAGAAAGAAAGAAAGGGAAAGAGAGAGAGAGAGAGAGAGAGAGAGAGAGAGAGAGAGAGAGAGAGAGAGAGGACTAAGGACCAGGAGGAGGAGACAGCACTGCTCACCGGGATTGCAGTCCGTCAGTAGGGAGCAGATGGAGAGGAGGACCTTGGAGATAGTGAGTGCCGGGCTCCAGTTGTCCTTCAGGATGTCCAGGCAGATCACGCCCTGACTGTTGATGTTGCAGTGATAGATCCTTGTGCGGAAAGTAACCTGGTGGGAGGGGGGGGATTAGAATGAGATTGTCACATGTTGCATTTTGCACAGTGAAGAGTGGTGTGGTGAGAACATATACTAAAATTGGAGACAAAAATAAAATCTAATGAAGCGATATGCCCAGCAAGGACATCCGCAACCTACAGTTGATTTTAGAGGAACTAAGCAGGAGGGATGATGCCCCCTTAGCTGTTCTAAAATCACTGTAACTCGTGGCCTTGCAGGGCTTGCTGCTTTCATAACAGTTACTACATCTGCCAAGGTTTCATAAAACAAACACAACGAGATAAAACACTACAGTTTATCATTAACAATTCATTCCTTCGCCAAGCAATGCAGTTCTTCAGCAAAAAAATGGTTGCCATGCAACACACACAGACGCAATAACACAGTTTCCGCTTTGTGTGTTAATGCTGATGTAATGCCATCACAGGTGTATTATTGCAGAGTGTTTTACAACAGCTTTGAACACAGCTCAGCCAATCACAATCAAGGACTGGAATTACCCATTGTAGAAGACAATATACTCATACTTAACACACTGCAAAACATGTGGTAAATATTCAGCAACATACCATCTCCATGTCTGCATCCTCACTATTCATCCTCATTTGTTGAGCATACACTTCTCAAAACACATTTCACATGTCATAATGTAAAAAGCTTACTGTATAGCAGACCTGGGGCCTGTACTACGAAGGGAACTTAACCTACCAAGATGTAACCCAGGGTTACTTTGTTAAACCAGGTTTGACAAAACCTGGTTATCTTAAGTGGTGTTAATCGGTACTACGACGCTGATTATGAAGTTGATTTGTTGAGCCGGGTTAACCTAATTGGAGTTTGTGTGCGTTCACATAAAAGGGCGTGGTTGCAGCGCCAATTCACCACTTTCAGTGATGACGCTGCTCACCTTATTTTACGGATGAGGAATGCACAATTATTATGACAAGTTATGAGGAATTAAAACCCACTCTACGACAAAAATCAAATACGTCGGCAGTGAACAAAGCAAGGCAAGGCTGTTGGCAACGTATTGCAGATCGGGTATCCTAAATGCCTAAGTAAAGTTTTATTTCCACATGTTCTTCAAATATGTGTTACGGAGGATTAATAGCTTGCGGAATGTCTGAAATGAGTTGAAATAATTAAATTGCCTATTTTGAGTACAGAGAAATGCCTACAGATGCAACACAATTCAGAAGTGGGCATATAGATTACAGTAATAGGATAATTGAATGTTTAAGTAGCCCCCATTGACTGATTTAGTGTATGCCTAATCCTGTGAACATTTCAGATGCAACACCATTGCTACCATTGCAACGCACATGGCAGCAGGTGAAAGTGAAACACAAACACATTATTCAGAATAGTAGGTTTATAGTTATAGCTTGCATTAATATTTCTTAATTATGAAAACATGTAGGCCTATGCTTATAGCCTTCACTTGGCCTCTGTTTTACAGCTAACAAGAAAAAGGTGTCTTTGAACACTACTGTAAGGCACCAGAGTGTTTTACAGTAGCAGAGGAGTTGGCCATCACAAATAATAGTGGAAGGCTGATTATGGACAGGGTTGAGGGAGGCATTCGGTCGGATTCTGCTGCTGTGGAAATGTGTAGCCTTTATGTGCAGGGTACAGTAATATGACATTCAATTCAACAAGTTTGTTAAAATTGTGATTTTAATTTATTAGGCCTGCTGTAGCCTAGGCCTATGTCCGATTTATTTTCGGACATACTGTATTCTTGCTCAGATGTTCAGCATCACCGATTAGTTGGAATACATGAATGTCCACGTAAGGGCATTGCTATGAAGGGTGACATTAGAGACTTCTGCCTAGATCATCTGACAAAGATAACAAATTCCCTCGGCTGACAATCTATATCTTCATAGAGAATATATGGCGGTCTCTAAAACCCCTCGCCCTGCGAAGAGAGCCCCTCACGATTTGCGCTCCAATATCGTAGGCTATGGATCATCCAGGTGAGCAGACATTGTCTCGAATTGTTAGTGGAGGGGTGGTACTTATAAAGGGTGTGGTTAACGGAAACCTCAGGTTAACCAAGAACATAACCTGCTCGGAGCAGGTTTGAGATGCAGCGTAAATTGCCATGGCAGCATACCTCGGTTAAAACCTATCTACCTTTCGTAGTACGGGTTAATCGGGAAGTTACGCCACACGTGATCAAGTTACTCTCGAAGTTACCCAGATAAGCCAGTAACCCCGCTTCGTAGTACAGGCCCCAGTGTGTCCTGATAAGCACTGATAAGGGTAATCTGAAAACGATGACTTCATTCATTCTTCTGGCAGAGAGCACAGCTGCTGTTGTACTGGGAATCCGATTCTGAATGAGCAATACGAGCCAGGACCCACCCCCCCCCCCCCCCTCCACCCCACACACCCCCACCAGTCGATGAGTTTAAGTGTCACTGCCACCCTCCTTATCTCTCACACGACTGTATCCATATTACACACAGCCTGGGATTACTGATAATGCCGGACTGCATTTTCAGGCATGCGTCTGACTGCTCCATTGTTGTGCAGGAGAGGGGGGGGGGGGTCCAACTAAAGGTCAGCAAGGAGCTGTGTCGGGGTCATGTGCTATCATTAGCTCCCGAGGAGGCCTCTGCCCCGGTGTTTGTTGACAGCGGCGGCACGGCACAAAGCTTTGGCGCTTCTGCTTGTGGTGGTGGCTGAGCAGCAGGCCCTGCCTTCACATGACTGTGCAAAACCCCTGCGACCAATATAACCCCCCAGAGCAGAGCGGCGTGGAGCGGAGCAGAGCGGACCAGCACAATGCCCGTATTGTGGAGGTGTGGAGGTCTGGACGCCATGGAGGGCTCAGAGCTGCCTGCCAGAGTGTGCTGCTGCTACTGCTGCTACCGTCGCTATGCCAGGCCTGTGTGCATGCCATGTGCTTTCTCTCTCTAATGGTAATATTCTCTCTCTCTCTCTCTCTCTCTGGAGATTAGTAACAAAATAATTGACACAACCCCAACAAACACCAACAACCTCCAACATCCAGCAGCTGTTGCTTTGAGTTGTGTCAAGTCTCCTGCCTCGCTGTCATCCGTTATTTTCAGATGTGTGGATATTTTGGTGGCCATTATCCTTTACTCCTCTATCTTGCCCAGCATTCTAAACCCACTAGCACGCTTCAGACATGCTGGGAATGTCGGAGTTTGTTTGGGCCAGTGCGGAAAAGCCTTCACAGCGCAGAGAGAGAGCGATTTTTCCTCAGGGAGAAAGCTTTTTCCCTCCTCCTCCTGCATCACCCCACAGCAGCTCGTCTCTCTCCCTCTCTCTCTCTCTCTCTCTCTCTCTCTCTCTCTCTCTCTCTCTTGCCTCCCGCTCTGCCCGACTAAAACAAACAAACACACTTCTCCGTGTCACTGTGCAGAAATGAACAGTGCAAAGGCACCATTAGCTCGCTGAGCTCCATGTGCAAATATTAATTTTGACAGAGTTAGGGCAGGAAAGCAGACATTATTTTAGACGCATATGTGTTTGTGTGTGTGTGTGTGGAGGGGAAGGGGATGTGGTTGTGGTGATGGGCTGTGTGTGTGTGTGTGTGTGTGTGTGTAGTGTGCGTGTGTGGGTGCCTCATTGCTGTGGAGTCTAACTGCTGGTGTCTGTGCAATTCTCTCGTTTCTTTCTGCTGTCTTGGCCTCAGCACATCCAGCTGTGAACTGGCTCCCGCACTCACTCAGGCAAGGATTAGAGGACCACAAACCAAGGAGCTGTGCTCGTCTTCACAGCACACGCCCAAACACAAACACACAAACACTCCGCCCCCACAAACACAGAGAGAGAGAGAGAGAGAGAGAGTGTAGACAGGATCTCTCTAAGTTGCTGTGCTTCATCTCTAAACAAAAGAAATGGTGGTGGTGGTGGTGGGGGGGATCTGTGGTGTTTCTCTATCACACAAATAAATCCCCTGTTCATAATTACTGGATTAGGCTTCCAAATGCCTTCAAATTAACAAAGACCAGCCTCCTGCCCCTGCGCTTTATAAGAGAGTGTCAGTAACACATGGCACCAGGCCTTTCAACTGACGAACGAGGAGCGAGAGCGTTAAAGACTAGCAGTTCCTCTCGCCAAGATGAGGCGTCCGCTGGCTAATTCAGCAAAGCTCCTTCTCCTTTGTAAAGTTCTCAAATGAACTCATGACCACAACAAGACCCATGACACAACATTTCCTGAGCCACTTTCAGGGAACAAAAAATAACCTGCCAAGTCATCTGACCTCCACAAACAATACATTCCTAAGAAACCCCAAATTGATTTCGGTATTATTTCAGTATCATTGTTCCCTGACAAATGACATGGATTTGATAAGTAGCTTATAATTAGGTTCATCTATTCAAGGAAGGACATCAAGAGTGCATTAACCCTATTAAAGTGTTCCTTTTTCTTAAACCTAAAAAGTTGTGTATTAGGGGAGTTTAAGGTAAAGGAAAGAGAGGCTCATCCCAAATCCCAGCTTAAGCTTGTGAAAGTGTGTATGTCGGGAAATCAGAGGTAAAGAGCTGTGCATTCGCGGTACCTTTGGTGGCTTGAAGGGGTAATCCGACGAGAAGGTGATGTCCAGGAAGAACACTCCACCTTCATACACAGAGCCGGGGGGCCCCAAGATGGTGGATCTCCATTCGTAGATGTTGTCGCCTTTGGGTCCCGCGCTGGTGAGAGAAAAGACAGGGGGGGAAAACAACACCAAAAAAACAGTTAGAAACACCAAAAAAATCAAAACAAAGGTTAGTGTTGTTTCCCCACAGCAGTTTCCCATTATAGACACGTTAGTGATGTCTGAAGGACAGCAGGTAGGCAGGCAGGCAGGAGAAAGTATTGTGTCGAGACCGACTGACGCACCGCACTGTCACAAATCGACCTTGAAGTCTGTCTGCCCGCCAGCCAGCCAGCTAGCGAATCTGCAGTCTGTTTACACAACGTGAGCAGAGGCTGAATTATATGTCTGCTCTGAGAAGGTTGTTTTGTGTGTATGTATGTGTGTGTGTTTGTGCGTGTGTTTGTTCTCTCTCTTTCTTTTTTTAAATCCCAGAGCAAAAAAAAAAAAAAAAGATTTACAGGGTGACCACGATCATAGGGAGAGGTGGCCTCAAATCTCAATGACACAGGTCACAAAGCAGCCGACAGGAACGCTGAAACATAACCTTCTTCCTCCTCCTCCTCCCCACCCAGTGCTCTAGTCTTTTAATGGAATATAAAAAAATCAAAACCCACACTCCAGGCCCATGGCTAAACGTGTGAATTGTAAGTGTGTATGTGTGTGTGTGTTTGGGGGGTGGGGGGTTGTGCAGTTTAAAGTGAGGATGTGAGGAAGGTATGGGAGAGGGAGATGGCCCAAAAGCAGGTGACTAAAGCAGACTGATACATCCATCAAAAACAACACCACCACCACCGCCGCCACCGTCTGCTGCCTATGCAGCCACAGTCACTTCTCAGTCTCATCCTTGGCTCCATGTGGTGAAAAGCTACTTTCAAACTAGCGCAACATCAGGCTGTTCCTAAGGAGAATGGATATCCCCATGGTTTACGGTGGTGGGGAAAAAAGATTTTTGTCTGGATTAGGAGAAGGGGTTTGAACCACAGCCTTAGATAGATGGACTATGGAGGAGGATTATGGGAAGAAAGCTCTTGATAGATAATAATAAGTTGAAATCAGGTCAGACATATGCTGTTCCTCGTAGAGTAATTAACTTGCCTAAAAGATGATGAGTGTGATGAATGACAACCAGCAAACCAAGCATACGGCCTACATTTAGATTTTCTGATATCGTCACATAATTTGGAACTGAATTGCACAACTGGCCCAGATAGATTTTTCAATTTTAATACAAAAAAGTACTCCATATCATCAAAACTGTCCTAAAATAACACCCCAAAAATGAAAACAGAACAATAAATCATTATATAAAAGCTTGTGGCAAAGTGAGTCACCCCCCCACACACACTACAAAAGTACTTCAGTGGCAAAAAAAATCTCGGGCCAGGAGTCGACAAGTGAAGAAAAATCCTTTCAGAGGCTCCAGCGCATCAATCTGTGAAGGTTTCAATAGAGCCCCGATAAGAGCCTTTAGAAGACTCTGTGCCGCCTGAAAGCTTTTACCTAACCTTGTCAAGAGATTTCAGCGTTACACCGGTCAGAATTACACTCAGAGCTGGACAGAGAGTCTGAGCCACGGTGTTAAAACCTGCCCGACCCCATCTGAATGCTGGGGCTGCAGGTTTTGATGCTTCGGAAGAAAATGTCTGTCTTGTCAATAAATACGACATTAGGCATAAGTCTAGTGAATAACAGTGAAAAAAGTTAAATAACCTACAAAACATCAGAGGTAGTTGAAAAACATATCACAGTACAAAGGCAGTCTACCCTGCAGAGAGAGAACTTTAAACCTCACCACATAAAATTACACTCGGAGTAGGGTGAGGTCAAATTGATCGGCCAAACATTATGACAAATGATTGTGCAGTGACTGCAGAATTATCCACCTCTGTGCTGCAGGCTTGTGCAACCAAATGAGCCAAATGCGGAGAGAGCAATAACCTTCTCATTAACTAAAAATGACACTCACTTTCCCTGAGCTTCACACCTGTCACTGCATGGTGTATGTGTGTGTGTGTATGTGTATGGGTATGGTGTGTGTGTGTGTGTGTGAAAAGCTGAGGGCACAGTGGGTAAACACACACACACAGAGAGCCTCGAAGGTGTATGTGAAGAAAAATACCTCAAAGAGGTGTGGTAACAAAAGTTGACGATGCCGTTAGGCCTCAGGGGGGTGAGCTGTGTGTGTGTGTGTGTTGGGGGGACTAAGTCAGCATTATGCAATACTGACTTAGTCAGTATTGCATAATGCTGGGGAGAGAAACAAGGGGGTGGTGGCCAGCTAGACAGACTGGACGGACGCGTTGCATTTCTGTTAATAATCCCTCTCCAAACTGGGCCAGCCCTCCCCTCCGGTGTAATCCAGCAACCCCCTCTGGTCTGCAGGGCTGCAGGGCCGCCGGCCCTCTCTCTCTACTCTGAGATTGTGTAATCCAGGGCTCCCTCAGGGTCCGCACACCATAATCACCTCAAATGTGTTTGCAGCCATCCCACTTCCTACTTCACATACACACACAGACACACACACACACTTTCTCTCCCTCCCTCTCCTTCCCTCTCCTTCCCCTCCTCCCTCTCTCTCTCCTCCTTCCCTCTCTCTCTCTCTCCTCTCTCTCTCTCTCTCTCTCTCTCTCTCTCTCTCTCTCTCTCTCTCTCTCTCTCTCTCTCTCTCTCTCTCTCTCTCTTTCTCTCTTTTCCCTTTCTCTGAGAGTGGTTTTAATGACCACGCTTGGACTTGTTATCCTTTAACAGCTGAAAGGAGAACTCCTACCATTAAAAAAGGCTTACGCTGGGATTCTCACACGCTCACATGGCTCATAGAGGCAAGCACTTGCTGCGCAGGAACAAGGAAGACGAGAAGACGGCAACTCACCTCCCCCTCCTCCAACTCCCCACCTCCCCCTCCTCCAACTCCCCACTCACCTCCCCTCCTCAACTCCCCATCTCCCCTCCTCCCAGCTCCCCACCTCCCAAGCTTCCAGCTCCCCACCTCCCCCTCCTCCAACTCCCCATCTCCCCCTCCTCCAACTCCCCACCTCCCAAACCATCATTCTCTCCACCTCCCCCTCCTCCAACTCCCCACCTCCCAAACCATCATTCTCTCCACCTCTTTGCTTTTCAAGTTCAAGGCTAAGCAAGAGAAAGATAGATAGATAGATAGATAGATAGATAGATAGATAGATAGAAAGAAAGAAAGAAAAAAGAAAGAAAGAAAGAAAGAAAGAAAGAGAGAGAGAGAGAGAGAGAGAGAGAGAAAGTTCTTCCTCACACCAGGCCAATCCTTAATTTACTGATCTCTCTTACACACATTTCCGTCGACTCCCTGACAGAAAAAAAACTGTACAGCAATGGCAGCCTTTGTGAACATATCCTGGCAGAGTCCTCAGTTTTGTTCTCCTGGCGGACGTCCAGACCCACAAACGCCTCTAATCAAATGAAAGCCCAATTAGGCCTGTCCACCTGAGGAGCCCCGGCTCCTCCGAGTAGAGCCTCCTGAGGGAGGAAGAAGATAAAAAAAAATGCAACACAAGAGGTGCCACAATGACAAACTGTGCTGGAGAATGAGGACTTCCTCCAGCGGTCACCTTGATTCGGACTGAGTAAACAACGGGGGTAACTTGAATCTGGGAGCTACCTGGAACTGACTCAGAGGACCCCTGAGAGCGAGACATGGAAAGAGAGAGAAAGAAAGAGAGAGAGAAACAAGAGAGAGAGAGCGAGAGAGAGGGACAGAGTGAGCGAGAGGGAGAGTAAGAGAAAGAGAGAAAGAAAGAGTGAGAGAGAGGGAGTCCGTTTTTGAAAAGGATTCCCATCCCTCTGCAGTCGCCTCTCACAGTAACCCAGCAGAAATGCTTTCAAGCCTCAGCAATGGGTCCTGGCTGGAGAACTGAGGATTTGGGAAGTCAATCCAAAGCACGTCATGAAAGACCAAGTACAAAAACAAAATGGGAGGAGGGAAATCAAAGACATACCACCCGCAGACACACACACACACGCGCACACACACACACAAATCACACCAACACACATACGCACACACACAGACGCAAATTTAAGCACAAGGTTATCATGGAACAATGAAGCCTGAAGTGGCCAAGCACCTCTCCTTTGTTTCAGGCTGTGTGAGTGCCCAGTGACGCCTGGCGAATACCAGCACTGAATCCCCTCTTCTGCAGCCAGTGACCTGATACTGGATCTAAAATTGGCCACAATTAATGAAATAACCTCTGGGGCTTGGCTGGAGTCATTCATTCAGATCTCACCATCTCTTCTTCTCTCTCTCTCCCTCTCGCTCACTCTCTCTCTCTCCCTCTTCACCCCCAATGGCAGTGCAAGCTATAATCAAGTGACAGGATATGACCTAGACTGTTATTCATCTGACAATTGGAATAAAGTCACAGTCGGCTCTGTAATTATGATGGCATTGTATGAATAACTGTAATCTCGGGCTCTCCAAATGTTAAATTTGGCCCCAATTTATAGTCATGTGAGGACCAGAATGTGTTTGTGTGTTTGTGTGTGTGTGTGTGTGTGTGTGTGTGTGTGTGTGTGTGTGTGTGTGTGTGTGTGTGTGTGTGTGTTGGGGTAGGGGGTTAATTCAGCCAAACATTGTCACATCTGACCAGGCTCGGCCAGAGTGACACCATATCCTCGCTGACCACCCCCCACCTCCACCCCGCCAGCGCAGCTGAGTGCTGAAATGTAAACATAACACCGCGAGCGTAATTGTCCGACATGATGTGGGGTCTCATCTGACCAAGAGGCTGCAGCATAGGGAGAGCACTGGAGGGGAAACTCATGGTGGCATTCTTTTCTTTTTCAGCTCCTGCTGTTGAAAGCTGACACACTGACCTTCTGCTTCGCACCAGCCACAAGAAGCCACACTTCTGATTTCATTTAGCTGAACAGGAATGGTATTGCAGATCATTTCAGCTTATGTTACATGGCTGCAATATCTCTCTCTCTCATATATATGTATATATATATCAGTGTTTCCCACAGAATTAAATTCTTTTCATTTGTGGTGGTAGGTTTGCAGAATCAGCTTGAATGCAACAGTTTTTAACAAATTATATTTTATTATTATTATTATTAGTTATGATGCTAACCATATTTAAGCACAATTTAGCACAACCTGGAAAATCATTGTGTGGTGGTCAATGTCAGTGTTGATATTGTGGTGGGCCGCCACAAATAAGTCAATGTATGGGAAACACTGCATATATATATATATATATATATATATATACACACGTTCCATAAATATGTTCATACTGTAGTCATGGAGGTCTACTGCTGGGGCTCACCACACGGATTCACGGAAGTGCACACATACTGTCAGAATGTACACGTTCTCCCTTGGACTGCAGATCACTTCGGATAAAAGAGTTGGCTTAATGAAAAACGTAACTGCTGTCTTCTGAGGACACTGCCTTCATAAACACACAGAGCGGCCTGTGTAGAGGGCCATTTAACACATCATTTGAAAGCTTCAGCTGCCTGAAAGAGGACTTTATTCATGAGGCTACACATGTGAATCAAACAGGTGACTTCATGTAGCTGAGCTCACTACATTCCTCTTGAATCTGCTG
Source organism: Alosa alosa (assembly GCF_017589495.1). Lineage (NCBI taxonomy): Eukaryota > Metazoa > Chordata > Actinopteri > Clupeiformes > Clupeidae > Alosa > Alosa alosa. Next base: position 33,150,862 of record NC_063191.1, read on the forward strand.
TTCACCAGTATGCAGTACAAGACACTCTGGACTGAACAGAAAATAATTAACAAAAATAATGTTAAAGTGAACTGGTTTACTTTTCCCAGTTTATAGTCACAATGCCTCGATCCTTCCCAGGCTTTATCCTGCATGTTCGTCAAGACAAGGCCTATTTGGGAATCAGATAAAGACTTCAGCAGACAAGGCAGACAAATCCAATTTGTATTAAAATATTCAGAGAGCAAAATCAATGTCTAGTCAAACATATTATGAACAAAGCCAATGTCTGACAATTTCAATCTAACTCTCTCCATCTTAATCAGAGAGCTGAAACATGCACTTCAAATTGAAGGTTTTAAAAGTATTGACTCGCTGATTTTATGCTCTCCTTATTGGACTTCACATAAAAGGATTTACAGTCCACCATTGGACTGCTCATTAGTCTTATATGTCTCTTGAATTGCTCTTCAAAGTGAGAACGTACGTAACCACACACGCACACATACACACACTCTCACACATAGACAAACACCACACACAGACACACACACACACACACAATATGCTCGACTGTGGAGGAAATGGCCATAAGAATCTGGCCACAAGAGAAGCAGCTGGCACAGACCCTGTTTGTTCTATTCCCACAGATGGATTTTCTCCCTCCCTCCCTCCCTCCCTTCCTCTCTCTCTTTCTCTCCCTCTCTCCTCACTCCCTTTCTGTCCCCTTTCTCCGTCTCTCTCTATCCTCCCTCACAACTCATTCCCTTTTGCTCACTGCTTCTCTCTCTCCATCTCCCTCCCTAGATCCCCCCTCACTCTCGGTCTCTCTCCCCATTTGCACAGCTTACATTCCCAGACATTGATCTACCGGGGCACGTAGACTCTGGCTAAATGCAGCCGATGTACTTTTCAAACCTATTCAATGAGTGTTAATGATAGTTCTCCCCCCCTCACAAAGTGAGCAGAATTTACAGTGTGCCACCGATCGGCGGCCTAATCAACTGTAAAAGCCAGCACCCCCGCCTGACAAACAGACTGATGCTCTCAAACATTTCATTTACTTAACATTTCTGTTTCCACAACAGACCGTGGCTTTCATTTTGTTTGCACAAATCAACAGCCATTATTTTAGTCCTGGTGCATTGTTGTACATCTCTCAGGCAAATGAATGAAGAGATAGAGAGAGACAGAGAGAGAGAAAGAGAGTCTTTAAATAAAATCAATACACAATGATATCTAACATAATCTGCCTGCTTCATCATGGGCAATTACATGAGAAGGCAGGAGCGATTGGATGGATGGACGCAGGGAAAAACAAACAAATATGCCATTAATCACGGATACTGCCTCTCGTAAAAATGCATTTGCCAGTCGTTTGCAGATCATTTCTCTCCCCAGTCGGAAAATGGCTACAATTTACAGCCACTCCACGCGATCACTATAAATTATACAGCCAGCTAAAACAAGATCATCTCTACATCCACACGAGGGAACGATGGCATGACAGGGACGAGAATATAATGTCTACAATTACTGACCTTAAGAGCTAAAAAACTTGCAGGCTTTATCTCAGATGAGAGCCCATTTTCCAAATATTTATGGCTGAAAATTCCTCTACAATTCCTCTAAAGCCTTTCCTCAAAATACAAGGGAAGCCTTTCTATGCGTATGCCTATGCCTCTTTTGTTTACGTACAAAAGAGGCATACGCATAGAAAGGCTTTAACTTTGCTGTATCAACTTTGCTGCGAGGCAACTGGCTTCTTCGGAGTACATTTCACTTTTTCCAAGTCTTGTTAGCGACTTTTAATCAGATGAGAGCACTTCTCCATGACAGTGAGCATCATGAAACAATTGGATTGTTGGGTTCTCACTGTGAATGAGAACATAAAAAGGCTGGGCAGCACTGGCACCTCATACTGCCTAGCTGCGGCAGGCACCACATTGTCAATAGAGAGCGTACGGTACCACGTCTGTTTCCTGCAACTTGGCAGAATGGAAAACACCCGGGAGGCCGAATAAGCTCCCACGAGTTGATGTGAGTCACATGCAGAAAGTTGAAGAGTGAGAACCATTTTCATGGAGAGAGAGAGGGGGAGAGAGAGAGAGAAAAAAAGAGAGAGTGAGGGCTGCTCGCTTGTTCACCTGCAACTCTGACTGTGATGGAGAGCGCTGTAATCACAGCCGTCATCTTGCACTGCCCTTGGTGTGGGCTGGCGGTCAAGCTCGCTGAGGAAATACTGTGAGGCAAGGTGAGCATGGTCGACAGGCGGCCAGCGAGGCCCAGCACTGACTGAAAGCCACTGACTCATATTGCCTGACAGCTGTGAGTTCCTATATATTTACATACAGTCCTTATATCTTTAGGACACACATGAAAAACATGAACAAGGAAGACGTGAAAAATAAATCGTACAGAAATGTTGTGGTGTTTTTATATCAGAGTGGAACTACAAGTGGCAAAACAAGGAAATGAAAAGAATCCAATCAGAGATTGTGCCTTGTCAGAATGATGCAAGCTGTTTGATCTACCATTGGCCTCCACTTCAAAAGCAGAAATGCCCTCAGTGTGGGACATCATCAATGAAATCACTTGAAAATCAAGTCTTTCCTTTCAAGTCTCCTCTGTTGCAACCAAGTGTCTTCCTTCAGAAACAGACAGACATGTCCCACAATCATTGCATTCAGCTCATCAAGTAAAGGGATCTTAGCAATTCCATAAAAACAATAATTTGGAAGAAACAAAACCATGGTAGTAATCTGTCAGGTGGTGGTTCAAAATCCCTTCAAATCAGTAATATGAAAATGGTCTATGTATTTTTCTACTGGCAACTATTATCAGGTCTAACTCTTTACAAAAGGTTATCTTTACTCAAGCTCTCCTGAGCCTGAAAACCGCTCTCAGCAAAACAGCTGCTCTGGAGGCAAATAGCCAGGAGCCTAATGAACATAATAAGCAGTAGCTCTGAAAAGTGCCTTTTCAATGTGTCGGAAATGTCTTCAGCAACCCGTGTGATGTATAGCAGTGTTTCTCAAAGTGTGGTCCGGGGACCACTGGTGGTCCACAAGCTATCCAAAGTAGTCCGCGAGCAGACGTGGTAAAATTTAATATAGATGAGTTGTTTGCAATATTGAACCAAGTTGTATGTAAATCCAAACATTTCTGCAACACTGCCTATGTAAGGCATGCCAGTTTAAATCATATAAATTCTCTGACACAATAAGCAAGGTGCAAAGACAATCAGTGAGTAGGCCTATTGTGTAATTATGACCGCCGCTGTGGCCAATATAGGTTTAATCAGGTTTTTTTTTTTTTTTTTTTTTTTTTTTTTTTTTTCTTTTTAGATGCCCAAATTTCCGTCAATGATTCCCGACACTGAAAGACCGGGTACACGAAACTTGGTGGACATGTAACCCCACATGGATAGCATGGAACCATCGTTTTTCGTTTTGATCTGTAGCCCCTCCGCTGAATTGGACCCCGAAAGGAGGGTAGGGCAGACACAGTTTTCTGTGAATATCTCAAAAACCGTGAGGGTTTAGGAGGACCATTTTTTTTTTTTGTATGTTGATCTTAAGGGGCCATGTCAACCCATTCCATAACCACTCATTTCATGTATAGCCACCCTAGTTAAACACAAAAAGTAAAAATGAGGTGGTGTAATTGAAGGTATCTGTGACCTAACATAGTCAAAACTGCACAAAATTGGAAGTGTAGGATCATTATGACACCCTATGTATGCACGCCAAGTTTTGTGGAATTCCGTTCATGGGGGGCACACAATAAATTAATTTATGTTACTATACACCAACTGGCCTGTAGGTGGCCGGAGACAGTTTTCTGTGAATATCTCGAGAACCGTAGGGCCTAGGAGGTCCACCTTTTTTTTTTTTTTTTTTGGTCTTAAGGGGGCATGTCAACCCATCCCATTACCACTTATTTCATGTATAGCGCCACCTAGTTAAAAATTAAAAAGCAAAAAATGAGGTGTTTTCATCTCAATATCTCTGGCTGACAAGGTCAAAACTGCACGAAATTAAAAGAGTAGGATCATTATGACACCCTCTGAATGCATGCCAAGTTTTGTGTACTTTCGTTCATGGGGGGCCTTACAATAAAATAATTTATGTGTACATTTAGTGACGTACACCAACAAGGATTCCCGGGACACTGAAAGACCGGGTACACAAAACTTGGTGAGCATGTACCCCCCACATGGATAGCATGGAACCGCCATTTTTCGCTTTCATCTGCAGCCCCCCCGCTGGACTGGACCCCCCGAAAGGAGGGTAGGGCAGACACAGTTCTCTGTGAATCTTTTATGGTATGTTGGTCTCAAGGGCCCACATCAACCTGGCTCATAATCACTCATTTGTGATTTGCCCCCCCCCCCCCCCGGTAAAAATGAAAATCAGTAGGATTAAAAAGAAAGCCAAAATAAATATTCACCATCATCATCATGGCTGCATTTTCAGTATTGGCGAGAAGTAGTCGTTTGTCCACTAGATGGCGATCGTTGCAGTGAGACGTAATTTTGTTGGAAGTTAAAAGTGGGTTGGAAAAACAATGGACGCTTCATACAAGGACTGTAATTTACATCGCAGCGAACATCTAATAAGGATAGGACGATGTTCACATGAAGTGTAATTCCCATTTCTTCTTGAAGCGAAATAAATCTAAAGATGTTTCTCGGACATGCTTGGTTTTACTGCAGGTAATGTTAATCTTGTAATATCAATAAGGACCTAGGTAATGTTACCGTTAGCGCTGGTTGAGTGATGGAGGCATTTGATTGATTGCATTTGTAGAAAACTATAAATGCGGTTATACCAAGCAAATTGATAGCAGCACTGTTTGTATCTTTCGACTGTCATTTATTGCACGTGCTACAAAATCATTCTGTGCAATGGAAGATTTACCAACGCTACACCGTCTGATACAGTTTTGCCTATACATGCGGAGACTGAGACGCCTGTTTATTTTGTTTTAAGTGCGTGCAGGGTGTGAGGGGAATCGATGTGCTTTGATTACAGCTTGGTAGTTGTAGTCTGTGAAATTAAAAGCACGGTGTGTGAAGTATCCAAACAATGACACCTTCATTTCATTATTGCTGCTTTAGCAAAACACCTTAAGCTACTGTGTAGTGGGTCCCATTTAGAAGTGGCTACTTCATTCGCTTTCCTTGACTCATGGAGCTGCGTGAATTTTATTACAACTTTTCGCCACGATATGGCAGTTTAAGTCCGCTTTGATACTGTAAGGCGAAGCCATTGGTTTCCAAAGGAGATTTTATTTGTGTCGCCAGCATAGCCTATTGACAATTTATGTTGTCAATAGGCCTACCTTATAATCCTACCTGTAGCTTAGGGAAGCTAACAACTTTCTATTAGGATCTAGTTTGTTAGTTACCGTTTTGTCATAACTCCCTGATGCATTTTGCATTTAGAATAGCCAGGGCTGCGTGTATATCTCAATCGAAAATTAAACAATATCGGGTGCCTATGGACTAGGCTGGGTGAACCCAGCCTGATCTGCCCGCTATTTATTTTTGATTTCTTAAAAGATTGAGCTTGGTCTGATGAAAGCCAGACTAGCCATGGACCTCAGTTAAACAATGCAAGGGAACATGAATCAGCCTATATTTGCACTAACAATAACGGACAAAAAAGCTTTTCAACTTTGGCCCGTTAAAATGTGTATGAACAGTCTAGCGGCGCATTTCATCAAGGCCCATTTGGACATGTCAGTTATTTGCACCACTGGTTAGATGTAAAACAGCATTTCGTTTCAGACTAGGCTACTGTTACTTAATTTGTGCATTAACAATAACGTTTCAGACTACTGTTACTTAATTTGTGCATTGACAATAAAGTATTACATGAACTAAAGATGACTAAAATCTTATGTAGAAGAAGAAACATTCACAAAAAATCCATCCATCCAAAAATGACCTTTGTTTTGATAGCTGTTGAAAACGGCATGGAACTGACAGAGATGTTTTTGTTTATAAATACATAAAAAAATAAATAAATAAATAACATGCTGATACCTTTTGCTTTTCCCAAATACAATGTAGCCTACAGGTGTAAGTGACCTTTCATCAATCCAGTTGCAATGGATGAACTGTGATGAACTGCCCTACTTGTGATTGTTTAGAGATTTTAAAGGTTTTATAACAATTCTACATCTTCTTTGGCTATTCTACAATCTATTCACCTTTTCAGCACCAGTAGGGTACTTTCTGTGCAGCCGCACACACACACTCAGGCATGCCAAACAAGCATACACAAAAGTTTCAAGAGTGGGGGATGGAGTAAAATATGGAGACAAATTGAAGTGTGATTTATTTTTTGTGAACGGATGTACAGGACTGGAGCGGGCGGTCATATTTTTATACCGCTATGCGGTACATCTAGTTTACTGTTGAAGTAGGTCTACTTTTTTTTTTTTTTTTAGCTAGGTGGTCCGTGAGGCTATTTTTTATTGATTAAGTGGTCCTTGGTCTGAAAAAGTTTGAGAAACACTGATGTATAGAACTGAACTCTGCTTCCCCCGGGACAAAATCATTGTAGTATGATAAGTATAAGTATATATACTCTTTTGATCCCGTGAGAGAAATTTGGTTTGTGCATTTATTCCAATCCGTGAATTAGTGAAACACACTCAGCACACAGTGAACACACAGTGAGGTGAAGCACACACTAATCCCGGCGCAGTGAGCTGCCTGCAACAACAGCGGCGCTCGGGGAGCAGTGAGGGGTTAGGTGCCTTGCTCAATGGCACTTCAGCCGTGCCTACTGGTCGGGGTTCGAACCGGCAACCCTCCGGTTACAAGTCCGAAGCGCTAACCAGTAGGCCATGGCTGCCTAAACCTCACTGTTTAATACACTCTTTTTTTCTTCTTCTTTGTCTTAGACAGACTGACTACAGGCCACAATCCCTGAACATACTGACATTCCAATTTGTTGGCAACATGAAAATGTAATCCTCTCACAAGCCAAACCTAACACTGTAGTGGGTTGGTAAATAGATCTGAAATCGCCAGTGTCAGTTGGGTCTGGTAAACAGCTTCAACTAAACAAGAGCACACGGGCAACGCCTGATACCATCTGATGTGGGATTCGCGTTATACGACTACAAAGAAATGTGCCCTCAGTCACGATGTTGAAATTCTGTGATTTATATCCCCAGAGAGATGTGAGCAGAATTTGAGAAGCCACGACGACTGAGAAATGTATCATCTTTGCTCTCGTGCTTTGAGCCAGGCAGCCTGTTGCTGTTCGATTTTTTCATTCCTGAGCCGTGAAGAAAGTGATTCTCAAGAATGGGTAATAAACACTCTGCTTTTAAACGGCAGAAGATGACAATTAAATATCCGTTTAATGCATTTCAAATTCATTTAAGATGTTTTCTCCGCTGTACACTTAAAAGGCTTGCTGAGGGAAATATAAAGAGGCCATATACTGTGTCCAGGAGCAACCTACTGAAACTCAATCTTGCTGTGGTGCTAGCTAATTCACACCTCCTTTAAACAACACTAGGGCTAGTTCCTTCCCAGCCAGTGACTTCTTTTGGTAAATAACGCTTGAAATAATCTTTATGAACGTTTATAATAGTGTAATTTTTGTGAAGGCTCACACCATCATCAGAAAAGACTCAATGCGAAATGGCCACAGAAACGGACTCACTGAGTCACAAATTTCCCACACAGCCCTCTCTCTGTCTCTCTGTCTCTCTCTCTCTGCACTGCACTGTCTGTGAATAGCTGGCTCATGCGGCAGCGCTCCTGAGGGGCTACATAGTTTGGCCTCAGCCATTAGGTTTGATGCATAAAAAGAGAGAACATAGTGTGCAGGGGATAAAAAAAAGAAAAAAAATGAGACAAGACGCTTAGCTCTCTGACTCCAGTCATGAGTAAGCACTTCAGCGCACAATCGTTACTTTTCCAACAGACAGAGAAGGAAATTATGACGGTTTATAAACAACCGAACCCCCCCACCCCCGGTCTCCAATCCCTGTTACTGATCATCACCCGGCCCACAAAGACAATGAACGAAAGACAAAGGCAGAGACAGACAGAGAGAGAGAGAGAGAGAGAGAGAGAGAGAGAGATCTGGGGAGGGGCAAGGAGGATTAACAGATGAGTGTTGTCAAATAAGTGGTATAAGGGATAAGAAGATGCCCTTCGAGCGCAGACTAGGAGGTATTCGGATGGCCTCCGTAATCCACAGAGCTGAACCGCATCAAAGCGCGACCGAGGCAGAGACAGAGGGGAGGCACTGCAAATGGACAGGCGCTAGATTCCGAAAGGGCTCGGGAATAACAAGAGCAGAGCAATTGGGAATGAGGATGAAAAAGGGAGGGGAAAAGGGGAGGGAAGAAAGACAAAAAGAGAGAGAGACACAGACACGGAGACAGAGAAAGAGAGAGACGGAGAGAGCACAGGAATTGCAAATGTACGAAACGGTTTTTGACAAGACGTGCCAATTGGGAGGGCACCTCCTTGACAGGCCACTTTGAAGACAGGAAGGGGACCTTTTGTCTCAGTTCAAAGAGGAATGGCAGTAAAAATGGTCCACCAAATTGAGCTGGCATGTTTTGAAGCCGCTCGTCCCCTTTTGTCTGAGCGCCGAGGAGGCACGGGCAGCTGGCCCGAGGGGTGCCGGCTCTTTTGTCTGGCCGATGTAGTGCAACGAGTGCCCCCTCTAGGACCCTCTCCGCTTACACCCCCACCCCCCCCTCCGCCTTTTTTGTCAGGCGCTACACACGCCGGCGTGAAAGCAGCAGCTCACTGCGCTAGCCTACTCACGGTCAAGAGAGACAGACGAGGCTCACCACCACCATCACCACCACCCCCCCAAGCCACCCAAGCCAACCCCCACTACCACCCCACCTCCCACCCCCCAGCCCAGAGGGATCACGATGGACTGAAGTTATGCTGCAGTGTGCACTGACACAGAGAGGGATAGAGAGAGCGAGAAGAGACAGAGAGAATAGACAGAAAAGAACGGTGACCGAAAAGAACATCTCTAAGGACGGAGCTGCCAGACTCACAGAAAGAATTTAGCGACGGACACATCTTAATTCGCTCCGTACCACTGTACACTCACTGAAGGAACACAAAGAAATAAGGAGGCTTATAGTGTTTTGCAACATCATTTGTTTTTGTATGTAATGAGATGACATAGCCCTGTAGGTGTGGGGCTGCATCAGAATCACATTGAGAGAGGTCAGCCATACAGATAACTGCGCGGCCACAGAGAATGCTGCTGAGGCTACAACCCTGAACTAATGGGTTAATAAGGTTAGGTCTCCATGGAGGCCGCACTAAAGGGGGGTGGTTATGGAAAACAATATTCATCAGCCTCTCCCCACCTCCTACCAAGAATCTCTTCTTTCTTCTCATGTGCCCAAAGAGGAGGACATGAACAACAGAGAGGGGGGAGAGAGAGAGAGAGAGAGAGAGAGAGAGAGAGAGAGATGATCGTTTACCAAAGAGAGAACTACTCAATGTGTACACTGATCAGAGTTATAGCAGTTTAATAATAATTCTGCTGTAGTGGAAAAGAGCAGAGAGCAAGAACAAACACTCTCCAACAGCTCTTCTGAAGGCCTGCCTCAAAGGCACAGCAACAGCGTGTGTGTGTGTGTGTGTGTGTGCTTGTGGGCCAGACACATTCAGACTGCTATTCATGCTGTTCTTGAAAAGGAAACCAAGATGCTTCAAGTTCCTCACTGGCGAAATAGTGTATGTCAGGCTAACCTGAGTTCAAAACAGAAAGCAAGAAAACCGCACAGAGAATCGCACACCAACCAACACACTGTTAGAAGAATACACATATCGTCCACAGAAATGGGTAGTACTGTCGTTTGGCAGTGACAATAACAGAGGAAGCCCAGGCAGTATGTGCCTGTGTGTATGTTTGTGCATGTGTATCTGTGTGTAGTGGTGTGTTATTGTAAGAATAGCAGTGTTGTGTTTTCAGGACAACAACACCAAGTTGTAAAGTGTACAAGTTGTGCAAGTGTTCAAGTGTGCAGGTGGAGTGGTGCATGTGTCCAGTGGTGTGTGTTCAGCATCCTGTGTGTGTGGTGAGTGTGTGTGCATTGTGTGTGTGTGTGTGTTCAGGGAGGGAGGAAGCACCAATGTCCTTCCAGTGTGTTCACTATGCGCCTGTGCAGCTGTGTGGATAGGATGCTCTCAATGGTGCCTCAGGCAGAATGTGGTCATGATGGCTGGTGGAGCACTTGCTCGCCCTGAGTTTTAGGAAGTACAGCAGGCGGCGCTGGAGCTCTCTTAAGCCAAGTGATGCAGTGTGGTCCAGAGAGGTCTTCACTGATGTGCACCCCCAGGAATTTGGTGCTGTTTTCGCTCTCTCCACCCACAGCAACTGGCCGATGGTCAGTGGCAGGTGTTGGGTGTGACCTCTCCGAAAGTCAACAACAATTTGGTCTTGCCCCGCTCAGCAGGAGGTTGGTCCCTTCAGGAGACCCACCAGATGTTGTGTATTGAGTCGCCAGCAAATTCAGCAAATCACTATGTGATTGTGCTGTAGGTTGCAGTGCAGTCATCTCAGCAGGGTGAAGAGCAGCGGACTGAGCACGCAGCCTGGGGGAGCCCCTGTGCTCAGTGTGATGCTGCTTTGAGGTATTGTTGCCAACCTGTGGGGCCTCTCTGACAGTCCAGTAGCCAGTTGCAGAGGTAGGTACAGTTTGTCAAGTTTGCAGATGAGTTGTTGTGGTATTATGGTGTTGGCAGAAACTGAGGGAGTCTCTTTTTTCCAGGTGGGTGAGGGCTGGGTGGAGGCAGAGCAGATTGACGGGTCAAAGTTATCAGTGCCACAGACTTGAAGCAGGATGGAGCAGTTTTTCTTCGGCACAGGTATGATGGTGGCAGCTTTGAAACATGATGGACGATGTGAAGTGTTAAAGATGTCTGTGAAACAACTTCAGCCTGTCGGCAAGCAATGTAGAGGGGGATGGGTCTGAGGTGCTGTTTTGTGTGCTTCAAAGCTTGCAAAGCCCGGTTCAGGTTGTTGTTGAGCAAGGGGCCTGAATGCCCTGCCATAGGCTTTGTGAGTTCCTGCTGTCTTTGAAAGTGTTATCAGCAATGAGTGATGGCTCAGGGAATGAATGTGGGCCGAGGGGGTGTAGAACAAACAAGTGTCCTCTACACACATACACTCACACTCACCATGTAAAGTGCCTGGTGGATTTAGCCAATTACTATTTAGGTACTGAAAGTACTATTAGAGCAAATTGTGGTTGAGGTTATTGTCAAAGTCTGTATGAATACTTGCTGAATAAAAACAGGAAACTCTTCTTAACCCCAGTGTCTAATCTAGCCTCTTTAAGGCATGAATAAAGAATCAAATAATAGAATCTACATTATACAATTTTTGACTGGTATAACTAAATGATAATGCATACTTAATTAAATATATAAGATAGACTTTTATGTTGCCATAACACTGAGCAGCCTTATCAGTAATGGATGTAATTATTGTGCATGCATAAGAGTATCAAAATCACATGGTTGAATCATCTGGGTCCCAGATTCACATTTCTAAAAGAGGAATACTTCATCAAGTCTAGTAAAGAAAGAAACAGAACTCATCTATTTTGTATAGATCCATTTAGGAGATCACGTTGATGATTGAGGTTGATATATTTGGTGATGCTTATCAAAGCAGGGCTTGCTATCCTGCAATGCCTGAGTGAAATCAGTGGATTGCAGAAAACTTGGAGGAATGTTGATCAGTTCAATGCTGTAATGCCACCCTCCCATGAGGGCCCCACAAGGTGTAATTAATTCACAAAAGAGCAAATTCATTTATTCATTAATTAGAGCAACAAGGAGCCCTGCCCGGTCACCCTAATATGCTGATTTAATCACTTGACACACGCTATCAGCACCAACAACTGTGTTTCTGTGGCCCGCTATGCAACGTGAGAAGCAAAATGGAGATGCCAAACTCTCTCAGTCTATTCCACTCTGTAGTCTCAGATCGATAGCCGATAAGGCTGTTCTTTGTCTACTGAGTGGTGTGTGTATTTATGTGGGTGTGAGTATGTACTTATGTGCGTGTGTGTGTGTGGGGGGGGGGGAGGTGTCGTGGTGACTGGCAGTGGTGAATGTGTCTGCTGGACATTTTGTGACACAACAAAACTCCACAGTGAATGTGACAGCTGGACAGTGGCCAGGGCGAGAGACACGCGGTCACTGTCAGTCACAGAATAAGTGTATGTGTGGCTGCCAGTGCGGACAGGTCCATGGTGGTGGGAGGGAAAACACAGAGGGACAGAGGCAGGCGCCACTCTGAACGTATGAAGAGCAGGGAATACCCTTTATGAATGGGCACACACACACACACACACACACACACACACCCACACACACGCACACCCACACACACACACACACACGCACGCACACGCACACGCACACACACACACACACAAAGGAACATATCCACACAGGCACAACACACACACACACACACACACACACACACACACACACACACACACACACACACACACACACACACACAGGAACATATCCACACAGACACAGGGCCATGTGATTAGCCATGTTATTAGCCATGTTATTAGCCATGTGATTAGCCATGTTATTAGCTTCTCAGATTACTAAATGTGTCCAAATTCCACATGACATATAACAGCCGGAAGCCCTCTTTAAATATTTACCCCGTCCAGTCAGACTGAGAGCTCTCTCTCTCTGTCTCTCTCTCTCTCTCTCTCTCTCTGTCTCTCTCTCTCTCTCTCTCTCTCTCTCTCTCTCTCGCTATCTCGCTATGACGGCTCATGGTCTTCTCTCATTCTCCCCACATTGCTTCATTATGACACAATCAGGTAGAGGAGACGCTTTCGCTGTCTTGAGCTGATTAGCGCTAGCGGTGCACCAGCATATCTAGTTAAATAGTCTCCTTGACTACGTTGTACAAAAACATCCCTCATCTCGACTATGCTTCTGAGAAGTCTGTGAAAGTGGCTCAGCTTGGGGGGGAAATTACCAGAAAAAATACCAGAAAAAAGCATAAGGCGAATGAAAATGTTCCCATCTACCTAAAAATGCCATTTCCAGCCACTTTCCATTACAACAAATGGGACTCTTCTTTTTTCCCTTTCTCCAGTGAGTGGGAATGGGGAAGAAAAGAAGTGTGAGTGTGAAAACTTCCCTGTAAGGCCGAATTAAAAATCAATAAAGAATACGAGAACAACAACCACCAGAGCAACATATGAATTCATTTATGCTGGCCTGTGTCAGTCCATCGGAGCCATTTCCAGAGCAAATGATTGAAGTGTCAGAGAACTAATGTGTCCATTTACAGCTGTCAATATGCTCAGCCCCCAACCTTACCGCCCCCCACCCCCTGCACCAGCAGGCACAAATCCAAATCACATTAAAAGTGAGAGATGCTATCAAATCACAATGAGGCCAATAAAAAAAACTACTACAACTATATCCAGCACAGTCAACAGAGAAATCTGATAATGTCGCATAAGGGATTCTACGGGCTTCCTTTACTGCGGAATGCCATTATCATAATGTGCGCTCGCTAAAGGAATTCCACAAGCGTTAGCACTTCCCTGAAGAAGTGCAACACTCATGGTGTGAGCTACTCAGCGAGCACGCACATGCCGGAATAAAAAGCCCTCCTGCTTATTACGCGACGCATTCACACAGCAAACAAACAGCCGAGTGCACACTTACTTAACCCGCGCGAGCAGCCTCCGTGTAAATTATTCAGGCTGCTCTGCACAGTTGACAAATGCACGAGGACAACAGCTTGCACAGACCTGAACGCAATACAATGGCCTTTGATCGCAAACATAATCAAGTTTTTATCTGTGCGCTGATGGACGTTGCCGTGTTTAATCAATAGCAGCCCCACTGTCTGCCGAAGCACGGCTGTGCAGCCGAGGACAGACGAAACAAAGAAAGGCCCAGCCAAGAAGACACTGCTTGTACATCAATGGGCTGTCTTTCATCAAAATAAACACAATAAAGACATGTAAACAGCCATATAAATGCTTGTCAAAAACAGACTGTGCTATCTACAAAAGCATTAACACAGAATAAACAAAGAAAACTCCAACTAAGACACTCCTTATAAAGCTCCAGTTAAGACATTCCTCTATGAATAGGGTATGATGTGTTTATTTAAATAATAACAACAACAAGTGAGCTCAACAACATCAACATTTGATTTTAAAAACAAGGCTGCGATACGGGTATCCTCGGGGAGCATGGATATTTAATGCACCGTTCGGTGCAGGCCGAGGAGCAGTTTATGAAGAGGAGAAGTGGTGAATTGACGCAGCCGGACTGGGCTCGACATGGTCTGACAGTTGAAGCGTAAATGCAGGGGCTGGAGCCAGAGCAGAAGCGGGGAGGTAAGCCTGCCATTTCTCCCCTGAGCGGTAATTCAAAGCTCCTCTTATCCATTCTGTCACTGTTATTTTACAGCGTGACATTTATGGGATTGTGTCATTTCAATGAGCCCAAGGCTGAGGGATAGGGGTTTAACCCCCCCCACAAAAATAATACATCACCAGCACACAAAAACCACAAACCAACCAGCCTATGACTGACACCCAGCCAAAGACTTTCCTACTGCACAGACAAAACTGAGCAGGGAGGTGTGTGTGTGTGGGGGGGTATGAAGTTCACTTCCAACACCCTAAGCTGGCAAAACCCAATAAGGGGTATTAGCATCAAATCAATTTAATAATATCACAGCCTGCAGGTAAACAATACACAAGGGAGACGGCCCAGCTGAAAGGAAATCCATGCTCCAGAAGGAGGGACTGAGCGGCATTATGGGGGCCATTATCACAGTCTGCTGAGCACCATGGTGCGGTCCACTCCATACACCAGAACACAAACATGGCAGGACAACGCACTTGGAATGATATGTGTGTTGATATGACCCTGATGCAGGCATAAGCCGACATGTTTGTGCATCAGAAGTCTGAGTGTGCAACGGCACCTTTTTTCTGTTTGGTTTAAAATATTTAGTCGCTCAGCACCTCAACAAGGTGTGCGTTATTTATTTATTTATTTTTGCTCGAACTCATCCGGCATTGTCAATTAGTGCGATCAGGGTCTTCAGGGGTTTGTGTGTCATGGAGCGTCACCGATTCCCAGTGTGCTCACATCAGCAATCGCTTGGTGAATTGGCTTGTGACCACTAAAAGATTAAGGAGGGGGGAATACCCATCCACTCCCATTTCCAACCATCATCCCAATTTACCTCCAATCAAACCCAGATGGTGCACTGTGCTCCGTGTCCCCGGTCATCCACGCAACATGGGCGCTCAACACACACTGGCAGCAGCAGCCACTGAGGGCTCTCAGCACTGAGCAGCTCAGCTGGAGCCCATGCTGACGAGCCCTGTGGCTGAACCTTAACAGGCCGTGGGGGAGCCAAGGGGAGGAGGGGTGGAGTGGGGTGGTGGTGGTGGTGGGGGTGTTCTCATTTTAACCGACCCCCACCTCCCCCAACCCACCACTAAAGCCCCCCCCCCCTCCTCCCAGCTCCCTTTTTTGTGCACTTTAGTTACACCGCGGGGTTCCAGTATCGGCTGCACAAAAGTGAGAAGCCCCCAAGTGCAGTGTCATATATGTAAAAGATTCTGTTATCTGATGGGAGAGTCAGCTCCGGGGACAGAGCGCCCAATGACAGCTTCCAAATTAAGAGAATCCAAATGATTCCAAGAAATGAATACAGGAGTGCAAAAGATTTCAAATGAAACATACATAAGACTAAGAAATATGCTTTAATACTAACACTGGCAGCATTTAGAAACATAAAGCTATTCTGAGCAACAGAATCTGATTGCCAAAAGAACATTAGTTGTGCAAAAAATAATTACTCTCTGAAAATCTGCAGTAAACACAGACATTCCAACATTCGGATCTTAGAAAACTCCAAACCACTCACTGAACTAATCAACCAGAAAAATGTAATTAAATCTATAATATTAAGTTGTTTGGCAAGGTTTCTCTTGAATTCATACCATGAAAATAAAAAGCAATGCAAATCTGTTTAACACCAAATTAAACAGTTCAGCTCAGCCTGATTCCCATCTCTTGCTTGCTTGCTGGCTTGTTCCTGTCTACTCATTAAAGAGCTACAGTGAGCAAAGTTCACTGTGAGGATGGCAATCAAAGATGCACTCATAAAGACAGCATCTGTTATGCTAATAAAAACATAACAAGGGGCCACACCATGCAGCCCTCGCACAATATCACTGCATCAAAACACTGCCTCAGTGCGTGGGGTAAGGTCCATGTTACTGGCAAGAAAATGAAAAAAGGAGGGGAAAAAACAACCCCCAAGTGTGGTGAACAGTGAGATTGAAACCACACTGCAACAGTTGGTGTGAGTTCTCCACCATCATCTCTGTCTTGTCTCACATACAGTCAACCCAGAGAATGCACACAGACACTGAAGCAACAAAAAAAAAATCTACCAACGAATAAAAGGAGATGTGTCTTACCTGCAATTGGGTGGGGGATCCAAAGTGATTTCAGCTAGCTCCTTCTGAATTCTGTGTGATAGCCAGAGATACAGAGAGACAGAGAGAGAGAGATAGAGATAAAGATAGAGAGAGAGAGAGAGAGAGAGAGAGGAGAGGCACAACGCTTGTGAGAGTTGCAAGCAGTAGGGGGAATTACACTGCCCTCTACCAGCACAGCGTTTAATGCACGGCTGGCTCTCCCTTCAGTACAGCTAACATGGCTGCTTCCTCTTTGTTCTCGGAGGCATAACCCGAATCCCATAACAGGAAAACTTTGCAGTCCCCCGTTCTCCCCTTCCCCTCATCGTACGATGCCGCTCGCAGGCTCAACACAAAGCTCTCAGCCCGAGGCTCCAACCTTGACTCAAGACGGACGCTTCTGATCACTTTTAGTACAAAAGATTTTCTTTTAAAGCTTATATGCAAATGAGTCAGGAGGGGAGGGGGGGAGTAGCTCAGGCATATTTGACAAGGGCTTTAAACTCGTGCTCTGCTGCTGTTTCTAAAGCATTTCCAACACCGTTAGGAGGTGGGTTGAAAAGAATGGGTTTTAACACTGACAATGTAATTACACCTTTTCATGAGATAAACAACACCAGAGGCCGCAGAGCTAAAGTTGCTCCCTTTCCTCTCTTTTTTCAAACATCTCCCACATGCATTTCTTCCAGCTTTTTCTATCCTCAGATGTGGTGACAACTATTAGCCTGCTAACTTAAACTATTGTCCACATGATTGAGGGGACCCCCAGTTTAAAAAGCCTGAGACAAAACAGGAAGAAAAACCTAGACAATGTTGTCATGAGTTGTCTCCTGCTCTTGTCAGTGCACCAGTTGACTTGGCTCGTTTCTGCAAAGTTGGACGAGTGCACAGGGCTGGCAAAGTTGTTTTACCACTCTATATGGCATGCATTACTCATTTATTATGTTAATAAATCATCTTATTGAAAAGAGGCCTTTTTAAACTTACAAACAGAAATGCCCTTATTCTCAGTGATAAATCACAATTATACATGACCCAATAAAACACATGGCTTTATAAGCCCTAGATTTCTTAAAAGTTAATGTTAAATCGAATCAGATCAAAACCAGTAACTATTCAAACATTCAAATAAGCTCAGAGGTGACCAAGGCTTAGACTTAATTAAGGCACTGAGGTTCCAATCAATAAAATTATAGCGAGATGTTTACCTTTTAGCACTGGTGGACAATTTCGCTGTTGTTTTGCTGGACAGTTTGGTTGCCTTCTTCTGTTGCTGAGGAGGTGAGGGCTGCTTTCTCTCCTCTTGCTCCTCTGGCTCTGGCACGGGAGGATCTCTCTGATCTGCATCAGAACTCCCGCTGCTGGTGCTCGGACTTTCGTCATCTGATCGTTGTCTTTCACTGGACATGTTTTCCCCCTTGGATCAAAGACAACAAGTTCTAAACTTGGGCTCGGGGATGCGTCACTACGCCGGGGTTAGATCATATATCTATCAATGACTGGACTTCTTAATCAGCACGACAGAGCTACTGCAGATATTTACACGCTTCCTCCAGTGCTCGAGCAACCTTTTAGGTGGCTTTGTGCAGCTATTCTTAATGAGATTACTTACTCAAGTTTAAGGTTAAATTGTAGAAATTCAGCTGGAATTGAGGAGTTATTCTGTCGTAAGTAGATTCAATTTAGTCTCTTGCCTACTCAAAAAGCAACGCATTGTTAGTAATGTTGCACCTGTTTTGATACAGTAAATCTTTTACACTAAAGGTGTGAAATTCCATGCAGACCTCAGGAAACCACCAAGTTGAACCATGTCTGCAAATACTTACCCAAACCAAAATGTTGTCAATCTGAAGGACGGCCGATGTCCACGTTTGCAAACATTCACTAAACGCGTTTCAGTGTTATAGGCTACAACAACTGCCTCGACATGGATACAAAGTTAATGTAAGCGAATAGCCACGGATACTAAGCGGCGAAAGAGTAACGAGCGATAAAATTGCCTATAGCAACATAATAACGTTCACTTGCATTGACTGTAATAGCAGTTATCTAGTTAATGATACAGCAAACTAGCAACCATAGCTTCTTCCTAACCTTCTCAATGCATGGTAAGGTGAGTTTTGCATCCCCTAAAAAGCACCAACTAGCTGTGTTATTGAGAGTAAATGACAAAATACACGGCTAGTTATATCGCCACCAGCGCACAAATATTGGTGGGGAGAATGAGATTCGAGAGCTGCAAGGAAAGCATAATTGCACCTATTCGCAGCAAGGGGGGCTCGCAAGCTAAATAAAACATTTCATGTTTCTATCACTTTAGAAGAGAACACGGATTTACCGACGAATATGTGTGCGGAAAGGCTAACTCGTTCGATACGTGCGGGAGCAGAGAAAGATTTTGAGATCCGATCTTTAAAATCCTTTGTAGAACGAAGAGGTTTGTTATGGTAGGAGGCACTCCAGTATCAGCATGGTGTACCAACTGATGCGTGAAGTCAGTTTCGAGCTCCCTCTTCAGCTACAGCCCTGAAAACACTAAGAAAGGACGATGTTTTACCCCCTAACCTGGGCTCTCAGTGACCCTTAAAGCTTCTTCTTTACCTTAGAATCGGTCTCGTCCTGATCTGGGGTGGTTAGGAGTGTAAAAAATCCTGTTGAAATGGAGCCGGGAAGACGACGGTCTCCGGCCGAGCTGTGAACATTGGAGAGTCGGAAGGAAAGGAGGCGCTGCAATTTTGGCTTGGACCGAGAGGTGGCGCTGTATAGCGAATGGCCAGCAGGACTCACAGCTTTGGGTTTAAGTGGCTTGCAGCTCCCTCCCCCCTTTAGACGATGTAATGGTCATAAAAAAGCAAACACAGCATGTTACCCGGCTGGGTATCACTTCCCTGGATTCGTTCGGAGTGATATACCCGTCACAGAGCCACTGACTGCACTATACGAAGCAACCATTTCATCTGCATTTCCCGTGACAGATGTTATGTTGCCGTTTCGAATTCTGCAATGGGAATATTCATCCTTGGGCTAGACGATTCATCAAGTCAGCGTGTGTTACTGCCTCAGGAATATATGTTTAAACACCCGTGGTAAAAGTGGCATCGCATGTGAGAAGAAGTGGGGAAACTTTGAACTGAGGTGAGAAGACCCAACTGGACTCTTTGATGGCTGCGAACAGGAGGACCTCGTACGTTGGTATTCTTTACCCGATTATGTGCATATCAGTTGTGTAGAGGGCAGTTTTGTATGACTGATAATTACAGTAGCCTACAATAAGAAAATATAGTCTTATAGAACTGCAGCTTTGCAACTATTTTGACTGTTTCTGAGCAGTAGAGATAAAGTAGCCTAACTCGATAGCCTTTAATGGATCGCACAGGTGTTTTCTGTTCCGTCTTTCAATAGTGTGAGATCATAACTCATTATTCGGGCTTTACAACATATTAAGTGCATCTTAGCGTGTCAGTCATTGCTTTACACAAATTGTAGAATGAATAAAATAATGCATCTGTGATGGTAAACTGATTACGATAAAGGTTAGGCTACAGTCTATAGGCTACTATATTCTGTCAAATAATTTATTATTTCTGATCTGTAGCCTATATGAAGGAACTAGCCAAGTTCATGTAAGTATGTGCCATCATTTTACTGTGAATGTAAGAGAGTGATTTCTGTAAGACATCTTGAATTGACAATTCAGTGTCTGATGTCCCTGTCTAAATTGCTTGTTTTTGCCACACCATGCAAAAAATAAAGGCAAAATGTGTTAGATTAGGATTGTATGTGCTCCCTTATTATGGCCGTAATTCAGGCCAGAGAGGACAGTGGCCTGTTGCCAGGGTGATTATGCTGTGGATGTATTCCTCCATAAAGAATCAGGAGTGGGTAAGTTGGGGGATTGCTGCTAATGGATGTCGCCCTGTATACACACGGGAGACATGATACCAGTCTGGGTACATCTATCTCAGGAATGTGGCATGGAGAGATTGAGTGTGCATGCTTCCTACCACCAATTATGAGTCCACAGGAGTTTACAGCCCCTGCAATCCTGTGTCACATGTAAACCTGTCAGATTGGCTTGAAGATGTTTTTATTTCACCTTTCAAGGAAACACATAGTAACCCCCTTGACAAGATAATAGCATGCATGCTGGAGAGAGAGTTTCTTTCTTTAAACTGCAATTATATGCTTCTGTGTCAGGCAATTTCTCTTATACCTTGAGAGCGAGGTCCTGATTCCACTGCTCCCATGCTGAGCTAATAAGGGGAAAGGTGGGATGAGAGCTGGAGGCATTTAGGCTGCTTGGGGCGGGGATCCTCTTGTGTCAGAGCCAAGAGAGAGAGAGAGAGAGAGAGAGAGAGAGAGAGAAAGAGAGGAGTGAGTGTGAATGCCTAACATCCCGAGCTTATCGCTTGTGACAGCCCATTGACGGCAGGGGCAGAGAAAAGA